>NW_024038092.1:52500-232500 GCF_016077235.1 Cyprinodon tularosa
CCAGATGGAGAAGCGCGATTCGTCACTCCAGAGAACGCGTCTCCACTGCTCTAGAGTCCAGTGGCGGCGTGCTTTACACCACCGCATCCGACGCTTTGCATTGCACTTGGTGATGTATGGCTTGGATGCAGCTGCTCGACCATGGAAACCCATTCCATGAAGCTCTCTGCGCACTGTTCTTGAGCTAATCTGAAGGCCACATGAAGTTTGGAGGTCTGTAGTGATTGACTCTGCAGAAAGTTGGCGACCTCTTCGCACTATGCGCGTCAGCATCCGCTGACCCCGCTCCGTCAGTTTACGTGGCCTACCACTTCGTGGCTGAGTTGCTGTCGTTCCCAAACACTTCCATTTTCTTATAATACAGCTGACAGTTGACTGTGGAATATTTAGGAGCGAGGAAATTTCACGACTGGATTTGTTGCACAGGTGGCATCCTATCACAGTTCCACGCTGGAATTCACTGAGCTCCTGAGAGCGACCCATTCTTTCACAAATGTTTGTAAAAACAGTCTGCATGCCTAGGTGCTTGAATTTATACACCTGTGGCCATGGAAGTGATTGGAACACCTGATTCCAATAATTTGGATGGGTGAGCAAATACTTTTGGCAATATAGTGTACCTGTGTTTAGTCCAATCTTCTTTCAGCAATAAACACTTGGCTGTAAATTTATGTTAATAAAACAAGAAAGTTATTTTCTTTCATATTTTTCAAAAGTAGCTCAAATATATATATAAAAAAATAATTAAATATCACTAAGCTTCGAAGTTATTTAGAAAAACTTTTATCTGACTTCTTTGATCATTCCAATGAACAAAGGATTTTAAACACAGAGAATCTCAGAAACTGATATAAAATAGTTTTTTTTGAATTTTTGTTAAACTGCAAAATCCTAAAAACACATTTGATAATTTTATTCATGATGAAATGTTTGACAGACTTTGATTTTATGACTATGCTCCTTCTTTTATAAATATATATGAAACAGAGCAGCCTTGGTTTGAACCAAGCACTGCAGCATCTAGGAACAAATTCTATAGCCAAAAGGTGTTAACTTTTGGGGCTTAGATATAACATAGAGCCTCATCCTGGATGTTTCTAAGACTTTCTATCTTTTTTTCCTACCAGTGTTATTTCAGTTATTAGGAAATATATACATAACACAGTACGTAGGTTTTATTTTGGGTAAAATTGTATCTTTGTTTAATTAGTTTTAGTATAAATATTAGAAATTACACATATAGTTAAAAAAAGAGAAACAATAAACAAATGAATTGCTATAAGTCTACTTATTTCTTTTTTTAAAACAGCACCTTAAACAGCCCAGAGCTGAGTGCTGAGTATCTGTGCAGGGAATAAGTCCCCAGCAGATATGTTGAATCCACCTGCTTTATGAGCAACATTTATGTTGTCTGCATGTAGACCTGTACTGACTGTAGACTGTGATGATCTAAAAGAACCTTAAAGTGTTTATTCAGGAATAAAATCTTTGATCTTGACTGAATTTTACATTATTTACAATGATGCAAAGAAGCTCCCAGAGAGGATTTCTATTGTTTACCATGAAACCCAGTAGTTTTTTCTACTCACTGTTCCTCATGATGGCAGCTTCCATGTCTCCTGCTCTCTCTCTGTTTAATCACTATCATTAGTCTGGATGGTCTGTCACTGGTCAATTATTTCTTTTCCTTTTTTCAAAGGTGCACCAGGCTCCAACTCTGTTGTTTGCACTGTGGCTGCTGGAACCAGCCATGGTCAATTCAATTCAGTTTATTTCTATAGCACCAATTCACAATACATGTCATCTCAAGGCACTTAACAGTTCAACCAGATCATCCAGTCAGATTGATACAAAGTTTTCTATCAAAGCAAAACCAGTTGATTGCATCGACTCATTGACTCTTCAGCAATCCCTCAAGCTAAGCATGCTTGTAGCGAGAGTGGAGAGGAAAAACTCCCTTTTAACAGGAAGAAACCTCCAGCAGAACCCCCGAAGCCTTGCCACCGTGGAGTTTTTTGACCACCTCGGTGACTTCAGCCTGGGTGATGAACGAATCCAGCCCCAAGCACCCCGTCTTTTCTTCCCCCACGGACTAAACCATTTACATGAAATTTCACTCCTCCTCACTTTCATCTAAAAACACACATTTAAATCAAATATATACACATACATTTTACGATTATTTTTAATGAAGATTTTCTGATTTAAACTTACACCGAAACACCATAGAAATCCCACAAACTATGTGCACACACTTCCAACAGACTTTACACGAACATTTGCTAAAATTTCTAGACTGTAACCCTTGCTTGCTCTAAATATCAATTCTCTTTTCCAGAGACAACTACCCCAATTGTAAATGGAGAGCAGCTGTGGAGAGCCCGGAACAAAAGGCAAACTATTAGAATACACAATAAGTATTCAATAAATATTTTAAAAACCATGTGTGCAATTGTTCTTTATGTGCAAATCTATGTTTAAAGTGCAGTGCTAAATAAAGTGTCCTAGTGCAAAGGCCCCTTTATAGTGCTAGAAGCTGTTTACATAAAAATCTATTTTTATAAAAATAGTCCCAGTAATGAAAACCTCTTCAGTACATTGCAATGACTGTTAATATATAGTAAAAATTTCACACATTCAGTGATAAATATGCTATGGGGGGTCATTTAGGAAGGGGGAGGATTTTTAAGATTTTTTTAAATAAGGGGGATACCAGCCCCCCTTCAACTCAAGTACTGCGTGTAGTGCAAAAGTTAGAACGGGAAACAGGTTTGGAAAGGATCATTTAAAATAGGATGTGTTTCAGTGCCATTGTTTAAAGAAATCTCCTTTGTTGACAGGGATTGCTACAAGTAGTCAAGGAATTGAACTTTATTTCTAGACTTGTTTGTTAGTCATAAAGTTGGCAGATGTTGTTTTTATTTGTCTTATTGTCCTTCAGAGTCAGACAAAAACACAAAGCAGGTGCTGTTTTTAGTTTAATGGCCCCAATATCACTCATTGTGTCACACATGACAAAGTTAAGTCAACAGCATTCCTCACCCCCACCCCCCACATATTCTATTGTGGTGCCACCACCCTCCGCCCCACCTCATGCCTCACAGATTCTAACTGTGATCTTAGAATAGAAATGTCCTTCTATTAGCTTCTAAATATTCTTAAGGTTTTATAAATGCAGATATTCTCTTCATTCTCTTTTAAAACAGCATACCGGTTTAAAATTCACATTTTATCACTGACATTCATATCAGCTTTAAACTTGTAATCTTTTGAAATTCCTGGAGTTCTGTATAAATTATATTCCTTAAACTAAATACATGCATTCATGATAATGGCTATAATAATAATAGCTATAAATCTATTATTCATAACTGACTAATTGGAAAAAAAAATGCAAAGACACAGTGAATAAGCATCAATAATGCAGAAAAACGGCCAGAAAAACATATTTTTGACATTAACACACCATAAAGCCTCCACAGCCAGCAACCGTGTTCCTGATAGAGAGCAAATATGCACTGTTAGATATTAAAGGAAGATTCTCATCAAATCAATAAGTAATGCACTTGGTTGCAGACAGTGGTGTGTCATGCAGACACACTGTGCAAGACTGCAGAAGAAAAAGCATGTTAGCTCATATAAATACGCACATTTATAGATATATATCTCTTAAAGGAAAAGTCCGGTCATAAAGTACTGAAAATATGAAATTATTAAATAATGTTTAGTAGATCAGTGTTTTTAATTCAGATTAATTTTTATTTGAATGTGCTTTACTGGAGGCATCCATGTTTGTCCTGGAGACATCAGAGAAAACAAGCACGAGGAGCCAGGGAAAGACGAGGAACCAGCACTGAGGAACTGCAGAGGGAGAGTAGATATGGCTGACTCAACAAAGGCAGGAGTAACGAGCTGACTGGGAGCAGGTGTGAACAGAGGCTTCTAGAAAGGAGATAGGGAAAAGGAGACCAACACAAGAGGGCAACAGAGGGCAACAAAGAAAAATCTAAGAACTAAAATATGTCCAGAAAACACAACAAAATAGGAATTAAACCAATAAAACTATAGAAAACATGGATCAAGGTAAAACTGAATACTAAAAAGAAAACTTAACAGCTTAACAATTCACAACACACGTCATCTCAAGGCACTTTACAGTTCACCAGATCATCCAGTCAGATTGATTCAAAGTTTTCTATCTAAGGAACATCAACTCATTGACTGGAACACTGGACACCAAGCATGCTTGTAGTGACAGTGCAGAGGAAAAACTCCCTTTGAACAGGAAGAAACCTCCAGCAGAACCAGGCTCAGTGTGAGCGGCCATCTGCTGAGGCCCACTGGGGTTCAAGGAGACAGAAGCAGACATAGAAAAAGAAGCATAGATACAAAAGGCAACTGTCAACCAGCTCCACCATCCAGGAAACACACAGCCAGGCAGACAAACTCAGAGAAACAGGACTACACTGAATCACAGGCCAAGCTCCAACATCTATAAACAAAGGTGTTGATGGCAGCAGCACAGCTGATATTTCTCTCCAGGATGGAGTCACAGCCAAACAGGAACAGACCAGATGAAGCTACTCTGAGGAAAAGCAGAGAGAGCAGAACGTTAGAGATTGAACTAACAGATTCTGCAGAGTGGGAGAATAGAGATAGGATGAAGCAGAATGATGAAAAAGGGGTCCCTATGTCCTCCAGCAGTCTAAGCCTATAGCAGCAGAACTATGGAATAGTTCAGGTCTAAAAGTTTATAAGACCTGGGCAGAAAACTTCATTTGAAATGTTACATGCTGAAGGTCACCCCAACAATGAGAGCAGTTTGTCTATATTCTCTTTCTGTCTTCAATAAACCATTACCTTCTGGTTTATGTAACTCTCCAGCGTTCATCTTTCTCAACTAAAGGTTATTTTAGAAGAGTTTGTTTCTGCATGAGGTGAAGTAGGAACTAACCTTCATTTGTATTGAGCTGCTATTTTAAACCAAACTGCTCAGTACTGATTTAGTGCAGCTGAGGACCTCTTTTGGAATCAGGCATGTATTGAGTGCTACTCTTTTACTTCATCGTAGATCATACAGGGTGAAGTAATTTGCTTCCTCTAAGGGATTTCAGCATAAAAAATATACTTGGCAGCAGAACTGTCACAGTTCCTTGTGTTCTCTATTTCAATTTCATCCATTGACGTGGAACCTCGTAGTGCATTTCTATTTACCTAAAAATCTTAATGAACCGTGCATCAAAGCTCTAATGAGCCATAGACATTTTATCTTTGGTTAAAGGTCATGTTTCTTTTCTGGCTCTATTTCTTGTGAAAGCCTACCACATTTCTGTGACATTCACCCATTTATGAAGCAATCCTTCAATTCAGATGAATGCAGAACATTGCAGAAGCATTTATGGTTACAAAACTAAACTAACCTCTGAATATAGTGTTTAACCAATGTCTCTCACACGCATCAGGTTTGCTCTGCGTATGTTATACAATAAAGCAGCTACCAATAACTGCTTGAAGTATGTTATATATATGCAATAATATGCACTAAGTTAGAGTATGTAACCTAAGGAGGCTGTTTTTCAGATTAAAGATACCTTTTGGAAAGATGAACTTTTAAGTACCGTAGTTGGTAGAAATGATTTTCCTTAAGCCAACATGTTCCAAGGCTTACAGAGATCCTCTGACTGACAGACCACTACAGGAGATCCTACCTCCCAACATCCACAACGAGTTTCAACAACATTCTATATCCCACCTGCATCAATAAAGTATTTTAGATTGAACAGAAATACAGTTTTTTTAAATTGGTCTTATGTAATAGCATAATCTTAGATGTTTTGATTAAAATAAACAAACACCATTTTAAAACACCACTCTGTGTGGAATTAACTCATATATATCTTTAATTTTAGATCCTCAGACTCCATAAACTCAGCAAACAGGGAACAATTTTAAAACTTCCCATCAGAATTACTCCAAAAGTAGATGTGCAGCTCATCTAGCAGGATACACATAAACAAAGAACAACGAAAACTCCTCAGATCTCACCTCACTCAGTTATTTCTAACCTAGTGAGGTGAGGTTTGTTCTCCCTGCCATCAACACCTTTGTTTATAGACATTTGAGATTGGCCTGTTTTCCAGTGTAGTCCTGTTTCTCTGACTGTGACTAACTGGATGTGCTCTCTTCATCCTCTGACATGGGAGCTGGCACGGAGCTCGTCTGCCTGGCTGTGTGTTTCCTGGACGGGGCCGCCTGTGGAGCTGGTTGACAGTTGCCTTTTGTATCTATGCTACTTTTTCTATGTCTGCTTCTGTCTCCTTAAACCCCAGTCAGCCTCTGACTTTCTACTTCAAACATGACTTCTCTTCTTCTCGGGTGATCAACTTTAAGACACATTTATACCAACAAGCAAAACCAAATAATTTCTGCTATCAAAAAAAAAAAAAAAAAAAAAACATTTAACAGAAAGTAGTTTCACCTCACTGTAAAATAAAGCATATGACTTTAGGCCATAAAGTGATAAATGTTGAAAACTGTGTTCTGTTTTTGACTCTGTAAAAATACAGCACTCATTACAACATCTCACTAAGCCAAAGTGAAGCAATTATTTCCATATCAGTTCAAATTCCACAAGAGTCTGTGATTGCATGACACAAGGCCCGACATTCCAGCTCAGAAACGCACAGAAGAAACCCACACACCCACACACACACACACACACACACACACACACACACACACACACACACACACACCCACACACACACACCCACACACACACACACACACACACACACACACACACACACACACACACACACACATCGTCAGAAGGAGAGCCAGATTAGCTGTCCGTGCACCGGACCTTGACCTGCTGTTTCTGGGGGGTCTGAGCTATTAGTGTTTGGATGTTCTGGGTGCATGGGTGCTCTATTAATTGTCTAACCAAGAGGTCATTGTTCAGCCAGGGCCTTGCTGTTTATATAACTGGGATCTGGAATGATAGAGAGCGGGAGAAAATGCAAACCTTAGTTGTGTTTTTTTTCTATAACTGTGGAACACCATGAACTCATTTAATATCTGTAGTAATGATACAAACTTATCCGAGTAATTCACCATTTTCCACAACAATATAAAAAACAAAACAAAAAAACAATCCAAAATCTGACAACTTATCCAGTTATTAAATGTAAAGATTTCAGAAGCAGGTACATGAGTTTCTCCTCAAACCTCCTGAGGCCTCTGGAGCAGGATCATCAGTTAGTTTTTCCTTCAATGGCTGAGAACATGTGGGAACAGAACCATGAGGCAGCTTGAATCCTTCTGAAACGGCAACAATAGGCTGAACCTCCTCAAACCCCTCAGAGATCTGGGAATCTGGAATGTGAGGCAGTTCATCACAAACCCTCTGAACCACTGGAACAGCAGCTTAAAGCAGGAGGGGGACTGAAGATGTTTGATGATGGAGGGTGATGCCCACATTTCCCCTCTATTAAAGTTCAAATATGCTACAATTATGTTTTTCTGAAAATCCCTTGAAGGCTTGAATGCTTTAAAACAGGTGGCTAGCCATTGCTTTTTTACTGTTGGTTTTACAGCATTTCAAACACAGAAGATGCAATTGAAGGCTCTATCAAGTTGGCAGGTTGTGTTGAGGTTTTAGAGGACCCAATGCAGAGATGAGGAGGCAGAGATAAGTTTAGCTGATTTAATTTAGGTCTCTGCAGCAGGAACCTTGGAGGCCAGCGTCTCTGCATTAGGAACCTTGGAGGCCGACGTCTCTGCAGCAGGAACCTTGGAGGCCGACGTCTCTGCAGCAGGAACCTTGGAGGCCAGCGTCTCTGCATTAGGAACCTTGGAGGCCAGCGTCTCTGCATTAGGAACCTTGGAGGCCGACGTCTCTGCAGCAGGAACCTTGGAGGCCAGCGTCTCTGCATTAGGAACCTTGGAGGCCGACGTCTCTGCAGCAGGAACCTTGGAGGCCGACGTCTCTGCAGCAGGAACCTTGGAGGCCAGCGTCTCTGCATTAGGAACCTTGGAGGCCAGCGTCTCTGCAGCAGGAACCTTGGAGGCCGACGTCTCTGCAGCAGGAACCTTGGAGGCCGACGTCTCTGCAGCAGGAACCTTGGAGGCCGACGTCTCTGCAGCAGGAACCATGGAGGCCAGCGTCTCTGCAGCAGGAGCCTTGGAGGCCAGCGTCTCTGCAGCAGGAGCCTTGGAGGCCAGCGTCTCTGCAGCAGGAACCTTGGAGGCCAGCGTCTCTGCAGCAGGAACCATGGAGGCCAGCGTCTCTGCAGCAGGAACCATGGAGGCCAGCGTCTCTGCAACAGGAACCTTGGAGGCCAGCGTCTCTGTAGCAGGAACCTTGGAGGCCAGCGTCTCTGCAGCAGGAACCATGGAGGCCAGCGTCTCTGTAGCAGGAACCTTGGAGGCCAGCGTCTCTGCAGCAGGAGCCTTGGAGGCCGACGTCTCTGTAGCAGGAACCTTGGAGGCCGACGTCTCTGCAGCAGGAACCTTGGAGGCCAGCGTCTCTGTAGCAGGAACCTTGGAGGCCAGCGCCTTTGCAGCAGGAACCTTGGAGACCAGCATCTCTGTAGCAGGAACCTTGGAGGCCAGCGCCTTTGCAGCAGGAACCTTGGAGACCAGCATCTCTGCAGCAGGAGCCTTTGAGTCTAACGTCTCTGCAGTAGGAATCTTGGAGGCTGACGTCTCTGCAGCAGGAACCATGGAGGCCAGCGTCTCTGCAGCAGGAACCTTGGAGGCCGACGTCTCTGCAGCAGGAACCATGGAGGCCAGCGTCTCTGCAGCAGGAACCATGGAGGCCAGCGTCTCTGCAGCAGGAACCTTGGAGGCCAGCATCTCTGCAACAGGAACCTTGGAGGCCAGCGTCTCTGTAGCAGGAACCTTGGAGGCCAGCGTCTTTGCAGCAGGAGCCTTGGAGGCCAGCGTCTCTGTAGCAGGAACCTTGGAGGCCAGCATCTCTGCAACAGGAACCTTGGAGGCCAGCGTCTCTGCAGCAGGAACCTTGGAGGCTGATGTCTCTTCAGCAGGAACCTTGGAGGCTGATGTCTCTTCAGCAGGAACCTTGGAGGCCGACGTCTCTGCAGCAGGAACCTTGGAGGCCACCCTCTGCAGCAGGAACCTGGGAGGCCAGCGTCTCTGCAGCAGGAACCTTGGAGGCTGATGTCTCTTCAGCAGGAACCTTGGAGGCCGACGTCTCTGCAGCAGGAACCTTGGAGGCCACCCTCTGCAGCAGGAACCTTGGAGGCTGACGTCTCTGCAGCAGGAACCTTGGAGGCTGATGTCTCTTCAGCAGGAACCTTGGAGGCCGACGTCTCTGCAGCAGGAACCTTGGAGGCCACCCTCTGCAGCAGGAACCTGGGAGGCCAGCGTCTCTGCAGCAGGAACCTTGGAGGCTGATGTCTCTTCAGCAGGAACCTTGGAGGCCGACGTCTCTGCAGCAGGAACCTTGGAGGCTGATGTCTCTGCAGCAGGAACCTTGGAGGCCGACGTCTCTGCAGCAGGAACCTTGGAGGCTGATGTCTCTTCAGCAGGAACCTTGGAGGCCGACGTCTCTGCAGCAGGAACCTTGGAGGCCACCCTCTGCAGCAGGAACCTGGGAGGCCGACGTCTCTGCAGCAGGAACCTTGGAGGCTGATGTCTCTGCAGCAGGAACCTTGGAGGCCGACGTCTCTGCAGCAGGAACCTTGGAGGCTGACGTCTCTGCAGCAGGAACCTTGGAGGCTGACGTCTCTGCAGCAGGAACCTTGGAGGCTAACGTCTCTGCAGCAGGAACCTTGGAGGCTGACGTCTCTGCAGCAGGAACCTTGGAGGCCGACGTCTCTGCAGCAGGAACCTTGGAGGCCGACGTCTCTGCAGCAGGAACCTTGGAGGCTGACGTCTCTGCAGCAGGAACCTTGGAGGCCAGCGTCTCTGCAGCAGGAACCTTGGAGGCCAGCGTCTCTGCAGCAGGAACCTTGGAGGCCGACGTCTCTGCAGCAGGAACCTTGGAGGCCAGCATCTCTGCAGCAGGAGCCTTTGAGTCTAACGTCTCTGCAGCAGGAACCTTGGAGGCCGACGTCTCTGCAGCAGGAACCTTGGAGGCCGACGTCTCTGCAGCAGGAACCTTGGAGGCCGACGTCTCTGCAGCAGGAACCTTGGAGGCCGACGTCTCTGCAGCAGGAACCTTGGAGGCCAGCGTCTCTGCAGCAGGAACCTTGGAGGCCAGCGTCTCTGCAGCAGGAACCTTGGAGGCCGACGTCTCTGCAGCAGGAACCTTGGAGGCCAGCGTCTCTGCAGCAGGAGCCTTGGAGGCTAACGTCTCTGCAGCAGGAACCTTGGAGGCCAGCGTCTCTGCAGCAGGAACCTTGGAGGCCAGCGTCTCTGCAGCAGGAGCCTTGGAGGCCGACGTCTCTGCAGCAGGAACCTTGGAGGCCAGCGTCTCTGCAGCAGGAACCTTGGAGGCCAGCGTCTCTGCAGCAGGAGCCTTGGAGGCCAATGTCTCTGCAGCAGGAACCTTGGAGGCCAGCGCCTTTGCAGCAGGAACCTTGGAGACCAGCATCTCTGCAGCAGGAACCTTGGAGGCCTTTGAGTCTAATGTCTCTGCAGCAGGAACCTTGGAGGCCAGCGTCTCTGCAGCAGGAACCTTGGAGGCCAGCATCTCTGCAGCAGGAGCCTTTGAGTCTAACGTCTCTGCAGCAGGAACCTTGGAGGCCAGCGTCTCTGTAGCAGGAACCTTGGAGGCCGACGTCTCTGCAGCAGGAACCTTGGAGGCCGACGTCTCTGCAGCAGGAATCTTGGAGGCCGACGTCTCTGCAGCAGGAACCTTGGAGGCCGACGTCTCTGCAGCAGGAACCTTGGAGGCCGACGTCTCTGCAGCAGGAACCTTGGAGGCTGACGTCTCTGCAGCAGGAACCTTGGAGGCCGACGTCTCTGCAGCAGGAACCTTGGAGGCCGACGTCTCTGCAGCAGGAACCTTGGAGGCCGACGTCTCTGCAGCAGGAACCTTGGAGGCTGACGTCTCTGCAGCAGGAACCTTGGAGGCCGACGTCTCTGCAGCAGGAACCTTGGAGGCCGACGTCTCTGCAGCAGGAACCTTGGAGGCCGACGTCTCTGCAGCAGGAACCTTGGAGGCCGACGTCTCTGCAGCAGGAACCTTGGAGGCCGACGTCTCTGCAGCAGGAACCTTGGAGGCCGACGTCTCTGCAGCAGGAACCTTGGAGGCCGACGTCTCTGCAGCAGGAACCTTGGAGGCCGACGTCTCTGCAGCAGGAACCTTGGAGGCCGACGTCTCTGCAGCAGGAACCTTGGAGGCCGACGTCTCTGCAGCAGGAACCTTGGAGGCCGACGTCTCTGCAGCAGGAACCTTGGAGGCCGACGTCTCTGCAGCAGGAACCTTGGAGGCCGACGTCTCTGCAGCAGGAACCTTGGAGGCCGACGTCTCTGCAGCAGGAACCTTGGAGGCCGACGTCTCTGCAGCAGGAACCTTGGAGGCCGACGTCTCTGCAGCAGGAACCTTGGAGGCTGACGTCTCTGCAGCAGGAACCTTGGAGGCCGACGTCTCTGCAGCAGGAACCTTGGAGGCCGACGTCTCTGCAGCAGGAATCTTGGAGGCCGACGTCTCTGCAGCAGGAACCTTGGAGGCCGACGTCTCTGCAGCAGGAACCTTGGAGGCCGACGTCTCTGCAGCAGGAACCTTGGAGGCCGACGTCTCTGCAGCAGGAACCTTGGAGGCCGACGTCTCTGCAGCAGGAACCTTGGAGGCCGACGTCTCTGCAGCAGGAACCTTGGAGGCCGACGTCTCTGCAGCAGGAACCTTGGAGGCCAGCGTCTCTGCAGCAGGAACCTTGGAGGCCGACGTCTCTGCAGCAGGAACCTTGGAGGCCGACGTCTCTGCAGCAGGAACCTTGGAGGCCAGCGTCTCTGCAGCAGGAACCTTGGAGGCCGACGTCTCTGCAGCAGGAACCTTGGAGGCCAGCGTCTCTGCAGCAGGAACCTTGGAGGCCAGCGTCTCTGCAGCAGGAACCTTGGAGGCCGACGTCTCTGCAGCAGGAACCTTGGAGGCCGACGTCTCTGCAGCAGGAACCTTGGAGGCCAGCGTCTCTGCAGCAGGAACCTTGGAGGCCGACGTCTCTGCAGCAGGAACCTTGGAGGCCGACGTCTCTGCAGCAGGAACCTTGGAGGCTGACGTCTCTGCAGCAGGAACCTTGGAGGCTGACGTCTCTGCAGCAGGAACCTTGGAGGCCGACGTCTCTGCAGCAGGAACCTTGGAGGCCGACGTCTCTGCAGCAGGAACCTTGGAGGCCGACGTCTCTGCAGCAGGAACCTTGGAGGCCAGCGTCTCTGCAGCAGGAACCTTGGAGGCCAGCGTCTCTGCAGCAGGAACCTTGGAGGCCGACGTCTCTGCAGCAGGAACCTTGGAGGCCAGCGTCTCTGCAGCAGGAACCTTGGAGGCCAGCGTCTCTGCAGCAGGAACCTTGGAGGCCGACGTCTCTGCAGCAGGAACCTTGGAGGCCAGCGTCTCTGCAGCAGGAACCTTGGAGGCCAGCGTCTCTGCAGCAGGAACCTTGGAGGCTGACGTCTCTGCAGCAGGAACCTTGGAGGCCGACGTCTCTGCAGCAGGAACCTTGGAGGCCGACGTCTCTGCAGCAGGAACCTTGGAGGCTGACGTCTCTGCAGCAGGAACCTTGGAGGCCAGCGTCTCTGCAGCAGGAACCTTGGAGGCTGACGTCTCTGCAGCAGGAACCTTGGAGGCCGACGTCTCTGCAGCAGGAACCTTGGAGGCCAGCGTCTCTGCAGCAGGAACCTTGGAGGCTAACGTCTCTGCAGCAGGAATCTTGGAGGCTGACGTCTCTGCAGCAGGAACCTTGGAGGCCGACGTCTCTGCAGCAGGAACCTTGGAGGCCGACGTCTCTGCAGCAGGAATCTTGGAGGCCGACGTCTCTGCAGCAGGAACCTTGGAGGCCGACGTCTCTGCAGCAGGAATCTTGGAGGCTGACGTCTCTGCAGCAGGAACCTTGGAGGCCGACGTCTCTGCAGCAGGAACCTTGGAGGCCGACGTCTCTGCAGCAGGAACCTTGGAGGCCGACGTCTCTGCAGCAGGAACCTTGGAGGCAAGAGTCTCTGCAGGGGATAACTTGGAGGCCAGCGTCTCTGCAGCAGGAACCTTTGGAGGCCAAACTCTCGCCCGCAGGAGCCTTGGAGGCCCAAGCGTCTCTGCAGAGGGGGACTTGGAAGGCGAACGTCCTCTGAGCAGGAACCTTGGAGGCCACGTTTGCAGGGAAACCTTGGAGGCCAAGTTCTCTGCAGCAGGAACCTTGGGAGGCCAGCGTCTCTGCAGCAGGAACTTGGAAGGCCGAGTCTCGCAGCAGGAACCTTGGGAGGGCTAGTTCCCCGCAGGGAACCTTGGAGGCCAGCGTCCTGAAGCAGGAACCTGGGGGCCAGCGGTCTCTGAGCAGGAACTTGGAGGCAGACGTTCTTGCAGCAGGAAACCTTGGAGGCCGACGTTTGCAAACAGGAACCTTGGAGGCGGACGTCCTCTTAGGGAGGAACCTTGGGGCGGCGAAAAGTCTCTGAGCAGGAACCCCCCCCCCCCCCCCCCCCCCCCCCCCCCCCCCCCCCCCCCCCCCCCCCCCCCCCCCCCCCCCCCCCCCCCCCCCCCCCCCCCCCCCCCCCCCCCCCCCCCCCCCCCCCCCCCCCCCCCCCCCCCCCCCCCCCCCCCCCCCCCCCCCCCCCCCCCCCCCCCCCCCCCCCCCCCCCCCCCCCCCCCCCCCCCCCCCCCCCCCCCCCCCCCGGGGGGGGGGGGGGGGGGGGGGGGGGGGGGGGGGGGGGGGGGGGGGGGGGGGGGGGGGGGGGGGGGGGGGGGGGGGGGGGGGGGGGGGGGGGGGGGGGGGGGGGGGGGGGGGGGGGGGGGGGGGGGGGGGGGGGGGGGGGGGGGGGGGGGGGGGGGGGGGGGGGGGGGGGGGGGGGGGGGGGGGGGGGGGGGGGGGGGGGGGGGGGGGGGGGGGGGGGGGGGGGGGGGGGGGGGGGGGGGGGGGGGGGTGCAAGCAGGAACCTTGGAGGCTGACGTCTCTGCAGCAGGAACCTTGGAGGCCGACGTCTCTGCAGCAGGAATCTTGGAGGCCGACGTCTCTGCAGCAGGAACCTTGGAGGCCGACGTCTCTGCAGCAGGAACCTTGGAGGCCGACGTCTCTGCAGCAGGAACCTTGGAGGCTGACGTCTCTGCAGCAGGAACCTTGGAGGCCAGCGTCTCTGCAGCAGGAACCTTGGAGGCCGACGTCTCTGCAGCAGGAACCTTGGAGGCCGACGTCTCTGCAGCAGGAACCTTGGAGGCCGACGTCTCTGCAGCAGGAATCTTGGAGGCCGACGTCTCTGCAGCAGGAATCTTGGAGGCCGACGTCTCTGCAGCAGGAACCTTGGAGGCCGACGTCTCTGCAGCAGGAACCTTGGAGGCCGACGTCTCTGCAGCAGGAACCTTGGAGGCCAGCGTCTCTGCAGCAGGAACCTTGGAGGCCGACGTCTCTGCAGCAGGAACCTTGGAGGCCGACGTCTCTGCAGCAGGAACCTTGGAGGCTGACGTCTCTGCAGCAGGAACCTTGGAGGCCGACGTCTCTGCAGCAGGAACCTTGGAGGCCGACGTCTCTGCAGCAGGAACCTTGGAGGCTGACGTCTCTGCAGCAGGAACCTTGGAGGCTGACGTCTCTGCAGCAGGAACCTTGGAGGCCGACGTCTCTGCAGCAGGAATCTTGGAGGCTGACGTCTCTGCAGCAGGAACCTTGGAGGCCGACGTCTCTGCAGCAGGAACCTTGGAGGCCGACGTCTAATGCTGACTGCGTTACAGGAGCTTCGGGGACCGGTGACTGTGGCATAGGGGTCTATGGAGAGGCGATGCAGCTTGAGACCCATTAAGAAGTGTAGGAGCTTGAGTAAAAAAAAAACAATACATCCGACATAACAGTAGGTGTAGGAGTGGTTTCATTTGAAGACTAATATTGTATCTCGTACATTTCCACGACAAGCAAATGGTTTCATGTAGACCTGATCATTGGGGAGCTATTCTAAAAATATTAAAGTTGTGTGTTTCGATGATGACAGAGTTAGGTGAACAGATGCTGATGGTGATGATAGCAGAGTAAAAGATGAAGATGATTTGGATGATGATGGATCTATGGGTACATATAAAGAAAATGAGGTTGCCGAGAGGAGAAGCAGATGCTAGCGTCAGACTGGAGGCATTGTAGATGAATGAGCTGGGAGGGACATCAGCAATGGCTTCAGGGGTTCTCAGGTGGATTGGGGGAGCAGGACCTGGAGCTCTAAGTCAGACCAGTGGAAAGGCCTGAAGAACTACTGGTGAAACTAAGCAACTGAAATATGTCAGACGTTGGAGACAGTGATGAAAGCGTCAGCCATATCCTCCGGAACTTGTCAGGCAAATTTGAGGGAGATAAGGAAACCACTCATGCAGCTTTCCAATGTAATCTGCTGCAAATACTCAGAACCCTCCATGGTGAGCTGGGCCTGATAACAGCTTCAACATGAAGTCAAGAAATGGAGGCCAATGAAAATGAGGAAGTCCAATGGAAAATGAGGCAGAGTAACGGAAAAACCAGTAATTGATGTATGACAGCCAGGGAGCCTATATACAGTGGAAAAAAACCAGACATTTAAGGTTAATCGGGAAGACAAATGAGGAAAAGCTGAGACGAACGAATGGAGAAAGCTGAGGGAGGAAAATAAATGAACAGGAGCAAACAGAAAGAAACACACGGAAGAAATGGAACAGTCAATAATAAAATAAAATAAGAATGAAGAAGAAACCTTAAAACAAAAGAAGTAAAACGTAAGCATCTTGAAAACATAAATGAAAAGCAAAAAAAACTCAAAGACTTAACAATACCAAGCTCGGGTAAATGAACGGAAGAAGACTTGGATTACATAGACTTTGCAACATTTGGTTTATTTCCTTTCCATGTTTTTTGATGTGCCGGTTTGGAAATGTTCCTGATTTGGTGTGAAATTGTACTTTTACAGAAAGAGCATAAACTTTTTATGGTGGAACACACCAGACAGTCAATAAATCAAAAGCTTTCTTGTATTTCTGCCAAATTTCATCCTCTAAAATGTTTTTATTTACATTCACAATAAATAAACAATGCCTGATACCGCAAGAAGATAAATAAATAAATAAGCCTAAGTATGAAACTGGTGTTGAGTACGATGTCTACTACTGCAGTGGTTTTTGGTCGACACTCATTTGTTTTTCATATGGTTACACTTTTTGTTTTGCAGAAAACAAAGGCGGCGCCTCTCTGCACTGGAGTGTTCGGCCGTTGCAGGGCAGTGTGGCAACCACCTAAGCAGAGAATAATGTCTCCTGTCTCATAGATACTCTACTGCTAAAAGTGAAAGTGTAAAGACCTGCCTTCCTTCCTGTTACTGGTCCAGTCTGTTTAAGATTAGAGAGTCTGAGCCTTACCAGACTGTTTTACAGCCAGTCCTGATGATCACGCTGGGTCATTGTCCCAGTCTGAGGTCCAGAGTGTTCCGGGTCAGGTTCTCATCCAGTCTTTGTCTTTGTACATTGCTGCATTTTCATCTGAAAAAGCTTCCTGGATGGGAAGAGAAGCATCTTTAAACTTGGAAAACAAAGTCCAGCGGATTGTTTTTTAACTTTTTTGGAATTACTATGACCTGGATGACGGAGAATCTTCACCGGTACATCGCTGCATTCTTCTTGTCCTCTATCCTGACTAGGCTGCTGAAAAACCTCCAACAGTATCTTAACCTTATTTTGCAGATGTCCAGGAGTAAACAGCCATGGTGTCATGATCTTGGCACTGATGGCTGGATTTGACTGCTTTCCCCATCTGCTGAGCTCCTAAGCGTTCGTTGTCGCTCATCAGATCCACCTGCCCCTGCTTTCTATTTAAGCTGCCTGTTCCCAGCCATTGGTGCTAGTTTATTAGTCCTGTTTAGTTTTTTGTCCTGGGACTTCTGAGTTTCGGTTGCCCCTGTTATGCTCTGTGGCCTGATCTGTTTCCAGACTGTTACCTGGATTCTAGCTACCTGTTAATGACTTGGACCTGTCTTCTGACTCCGGCTTGGAAATCCATTCAGCAATTCTTCAGACTTGATCTTCTGGCCTGCAAACCTGTTCCTGCTTCTAATCTCCCTTGGATAGTCCCTCTGGATTCTTCTACTCATTTGTGTGTTCTAGTTTCTTCTAATCATTGCTCCACTTCTCTCCTGGAACTCTGGAAGCGGCTCTGCCGCAAACTACGGAGAAACCATTCCTCCGGACTTCACTCCTTTTTCTGGGCTCAGACTGAACTTTACCTGATTAGTGACTCACATGCTCATTATCATTTCCCGTCTGAGCTGTGAAGTCACTAACCTGAGTTCCCGTCTCTACAGAGTATCCAGTAAACTTGTCCCAGGTGACGAGCAACTGCACGCTTAAGGCTGATTTATACTCAGAAACCAGGTTGTGTCCTTGTGTGTTGCAGTGAATGCAAATGTGCCTCCGGCCCTGCCACAGACACTCTACTACACCTCTCCAAAATTGTAGGTGACCACAGACAGTGTCGCAGACAGGACGCCTCTGATTGGTCAAATCTACATCTGCTCTACATGATGCGTATTTCCTGTTTGTACCTCACTGGCTTGTTTTGTTTGTATGACTGCCATTGTGGAAAACAACTTATGATAATGGACCAGTTAGAAGAGCAAGCTGCACCTGGATCCCCACTCTTTTTCGCCCTCATGTCCCTCCTATACGCCCCCACTTCCTCACCGCCTCGGCCGTATCTAGACCCACAGCTAGTTAGAGATCATTCCTCTTGCATTGTGGCATGAAATAACATAGCTCAGACCACGCTTCAATATTGAGCATATATGAAAAATGTCTGCGACAAGCTCACTGCCACACACTGCTGCAGGAGGGTAACCAGCCCTTTACTCTTTAATAAACACTTGTATTGAAATCACCCTGATCTATTTTCTTGAACTCTGGGTCGTATTGTACGTTCTGAACACCTTACATATGGGCCCTTCACTAGGAGAAAAGGAGACCAATCTACATTGGTGGCGTCAGTCAGAAGTTTTTCTGGGTGCAAGTTGGACTCTGTCATGGGTCCTCTTCATAGCCTTAATGGACAGGTTTTCTATGTGCCAAGACCCAAGAATATTTAATTTTGTGATTTAGTTCTGGTCTCAATACCAAAGCCAAAGCCAAAGCACAGTGTTGTGTAATCCTTACACCAGTTAATCTAAGCCACTAAACCTAAGAAATTTACCTCAGTGGTGTATGTGTTTTAATAGGAAGAGTAGATGTCATGCACTGTCCTTTCAATTTACTTCAGTTCCATTCTATTCATGTCATATATGTCATCTCAAGGCAGAGATAAAACAATAAGAACTCTTCAAACTTTACTATCACGGAAAACCAGTTGAGCTTGAGGCAAGGATTTTCTTTTTGTTGTAGACTCTCCAGCAATCCGTCACCACAAGCATGCATATAGCGACAGTGGAGAAAAACTCTTTTTTAACAGGAAGAAACCTTCAGCAGAACCAGGCTCAGTGTGAGCGGCCATCTGCTGAGGCCCACTGGGATTCAAGACAGAAGCAGACATAGAAAAAGAAGCATAGATATAAAAGGCAACTGTCAACCAGCTCCACAGGCGGCCCCCGTCCAGGAAACACACAGCCAGGCAGACGAGCTCCGAGCCAGCTCCCATGTCAGAGGATGAGGAGAGAACATCCAGTTAGTCACAGTCAGAGAAACAGGACTACACTGGAAAACAGACCAAGCTCCAACATCTAGAAACAAAGGTGTTGATGGCAGCAGCACAGCTGATATTTCTCTCCAGGATGGAGTCACAGCCAAACAGGAACAGACCAGATGAAGCTACTATGAGAAAAAGCAGAGAGAGCAGAACGTTAGAGGTGGAGCTTAACAAATACTGCAGAATGTAACAATAAAGACGGAGTACGATGATGAAAAGTGGTCCCTATGTCCTTTAGGATAACCAACTATTTTAGATTAGGCAAAAAAGCCCTGTCAGTGTGACAATGGGAACCTCAAGCATTGATCCATAAATACATTGATGTTTGTAGGGTTAGGTTAACATGCTTCTGGTTCATCAGAATCAAAGTTCTTTGTATAACTTAATGACTTCCCTTCAATGTATTGTAAGCAGGTGGAATAGGAGACTTTGTCTAGAAACAGAAGATCAGTTGTGCACCCAAAATAGTCAGCTGAGGTTGTTGCACCTCCCATTTGGAGGATAAATTGGGACTCTCAAGACACCATAAGATAGAACATTCTCGATCCACATCCACAGTGAACTAGAGAGTGCCACTAAGAAAGGTGTATCAAATTTTTAATCCTTGAACTGTTACCCTTTGAACTGCTCTCAGAAAAGTGTCTGTCAAAGATACAGTGAAATATTTGTGCTATTTGAGTTAGACACTGTATGAAAACATGAGTAAAAACTACCGTATTTTCACGACCATAAGGCGCACCGGACTAAAAGGCGCACTCTCAGTTATGTGTCCCATTTCTGTATTTAACACACACATAAGGCGCACCGGACTAGAGGGCGCGTTTTTTATATACAGGTACATGTCCTCTACTACCTTTAAATACCTCTACTGCGTATTTAAAAATACAGCGGGGGCAAAACTGAGTATGACTGTGCTTTATTCATGTATTTATTACAAAGTATTAATCAAACCTGGCAGCTGGCCGTGAGACAGACACATCACAGATGACACAGCGCTGTGATCACTCCTAAATTAACTTAAAATCCTGAAACCTGCCGACGGAATATGTTCGCTTTTATTACCGGTATCCTGGTGCCTGCAGCTAAAATTATTTAGATGAAAAACACCTGCCAGCCGCCGCGGTGAACGAAAGGATTTCTCCTGTCGGCGCACCGCTGGTATGTGGGGGTCTGAGCGCCTCCGACAGAAATAGATAATCTGGATGAACTGACTGCAATTATTAAGTTTTCAGGTGGCCTTTCTCACTTAAAAACATATTAAAACTACTTTATTCCAACTGATCACAACAAATATAGCTGCAAGATTTAGATTATTTAGATGAAAAAACACCTGCCAGCCACCGCGCTGAAGAGGAGGAGACCCGGCCCAGAGGCTGCTGTTGAATTAAGTTTTCAGGGAGAAAAATACAGCGGGAGCAAAACTGAGTATGATTGTGCTTTATTCATGTATTTATTACAAAGTATTAATCAAACCCATCAAAGTCATCATCCTCTGTTATCCTCAGCATTCCTCTGAATAAAACAGCTGCGCTAAATCAGACATGCCAATTTCCCCTTCTTCGCTGTCAGAGTCACTTTCCGTGCAGCGCAGCTCCTCAGAAATAATGCTGGCTTTTGCGAAAGCTTGAACAACAGAGCCAGCAGACACAGTCCATCTACAATCCATCCGCAAACGGTGGCGTAACTTGCACGGCGCTGCCTTCCACTTATCCTGAAACTGTGGTCTCTGTCTGTCATCCATCGCTCCCACGCCGCTCGCAGCCTTACTGTGAACGGCCGCTCCACACCGATGTCGAGCGGTGGAAGTTCCTTTGTCAGACCCCCCGGAATAACGGCGAGCACAGCGTTCATTTGAATCATCTTTTTTTCACATCAGCTGTGAGATGGGCATGCAGCGATGGTGATGCGTGGAAAAAACCCCCCTAGTCTTCTCACATACACCTGTCTCAGCCACGCATCCACCCAGCCTTTTCATTTGCGTTAATATCATATGTCATCAGAGCGCTGTGTCTGTCTCGCTGTCAGCTCCCAGATCAGCTTCTCTGATTGGTTGATGCGGCGCGTCCAGCAGCAAAACTTCAATTTTTCCATCTGAGCAGCAGCGCGTTGGCGGTGCGTCAGATGCTTAAACGCTCCCGACGTGCTGCACCAAAACGCGCTGCGGGACCTTTTGCTGCACCTATACGCGCGTCAACCATTGACTTTGCATGTAAACTCGCTGCTTCTGCTGCACCTGCTGGGTCCGGTTCACACCGATGTCGAGCGGTTGAACAGCGAGCACAGCGTTAATTTGTTTCCCCATGTTTTTCACATCAGCTGTGAGATGGGCACGCATGGAGTTACATATTAACAGCAATGGTGAGGGGTGGAAAAAAAACACCTGGTCTCCTTACATTCAGCCACTCTTTCATCATCTCCTCAATGAGGTGGTCTCAAAAGTCGCAGTTACCACACACATAGGGCGCACCGCACCATAGGGCGCACCGCACATTTTGAGGGAAAAAAAAGACGTTTAAGTGCGCCTTATAGTCGTGAAAATACGGTAAATAAAAATATAAAGTAATCCCCCCGCCCAAAAAAAATAAAAAATAAATCTGTTTTCATTTATTGTGTAAAACTGTTAACTGAGCCAGCAAAGCAAAGTTGCAGGAGTCAACTGCTCCACAATTTAGAAATGAAAAGCCAAGTCCTATTTGGTTTTAGTCTTGAAAGGGCCAGGAGATCTAAGCTTAGAATAAAAGAGCAACTTGTTTCATCAAATGCTTTCAAAAATACTTGTCATTAAGAGCCCTATATGTAAGGACCAGAGCTTTAAACCAAATTTTAAAATCTATTGGTAACCACTCTAGGAGGTGTTCATCCACATGGATGAGCATTTGGCGAGAGCAGATATTTGCATGCATGCAGCAATAAGTGAAGAGAAAATGCTCCCTTTCAGAGGAAGATGCATCAAGCAGGAGCAGTCTCAGTATGAGCAGGGTTCTGCTAAGACCAACAGGGGATTCAAGGAGACCGATCAGACATACAAGAGGAGCATAGAAGCCCTGGTCCATAAATACTTTCTATGTTAGAAAAGGTGGGGTTAAATTTGGCACTTAGTTGTCAAATGACATGCAGTCAATTTAACTTCAGTCCCAGAAGCTCAGCTCCATCTTTCAGGGAAAGCTAAAGCTTTGTAATAGAGAAACACCAAACCACATAACTCAACACAACCCATCCAGAGCCCGACCAAGTCACGTCAATATGCATTGTGTCGTCGCAGCAATGTCACAAACAGAGGGAACATTCAAGGACAGGAAGAAAACCATTAGCAGAACCAGGCTTGGGAGAGCGTCCTTCCACTGCAACTGGCTGGGGATTTGAGAGGACAGAGGCAGACACACAAAAGGAACATACAGGCAATTTCTCTGTTAGAGAGGCTAATGTTAAACTATCTTAGCGTGAACCTGCGTTTCCTGCAGTCGGCTGGGTTCTCCAGCAGTCTAAGCCTATAGCAGCATAACTATAGAGACAGCTCAGGATAACCTGAGCCACTCATGTAAATGACAAATATTGATCAAAGATGACACCAAGATCCTTTAAAATATTTTATTTATATATAGCTGATATACAGATATAGCTGATGTTGGGCCATATGCCATGATCATGGTTTTTGGACATTGGGAACCAGTGTCCATATTTCATCTTGACATGATGACCAGAGAAAAGGACGCAGCTTTGGTGAATAGCAGCTGGGGGACCTCTGCGACCCCCCCTTTTCAGCCAAAGCAGTCACAGGCAAGTCACAGAGGTGTGACCAACCAACCCCCTCTGTGTGAGGACAGAACAAAACCACAGAGAAATCAGATAACTTGCTTCGGCAGGATCTCCAGCAAGAAAGGAGCAAGAAAAAGACCCAGATCTCATCAATATCTTAGAACCAAACTGCTGCAAAAAAGACCTTTTGCAACACATTTCTTGAGTTTCAGAACGTATAGAGCCAGACTGGACGATGAGGGCTGCCTGAGAATTTGCACTGAGACAAAGAGGACCCCTACTATGAGCCACTGAGACAGAGAGAGACTGCTTTGCTGGTAGTCTGCCTGCTAATCTGCTGGATGGAACTCAACCTTCCAAATGGACATGGACAAAGGGTTTGCAGGTCTGGCATAATTAGGGACAGAACAAACAATATGTCTTTTGATGATGTTGATCATTTCCTTTGTTTACTGATGAGTAAAGACAAAGCTAACAGGATGGAATGCATGCTACGATATGCTATACGGAAACATGTGTTGAGCTGTTGCTAAAGCTTAGACAAGCTTTATTCACTAAGGATTTAAACACTGATGTAACATTAGTGTTCATGTGTTCCTCAGATGCTCATTACATTTCCATTACAAAGTATGACCAAGAGTCATTTAGTGGAATCCTGATGTCCATTCGCTGCTAGCTATTTCAAAGAGGGTAAAGAATCATTTAGCTAAAGGTTATTGGTTCTTGATTAAGCAAATCGTTTAATAAAGCATTATTTGGCCAAATAATGTTTTATTCACCTCATGGATTTGCATTGTGAATTGGTCTGAAAACATTCCAATTTCTCTAAATTAGTGAAAAGCTAATTTGATCATATCCCAAATTCTTCCAGATAAACTGGTTTCAAACACAGAATCCATCTTAAACAGTAATATGTTTTTCAACCATGTCTCCCTTCCTCTTTGTACATATTAGTTTAGTTTAGTTTCACTAGATTTAGTTGAGTGTTAAACTGAAATACGTTTGACTTGGAGCTGAATGATTTTTGTTAATAAACTCATATTTTGAACAGAAGTTGTGGTGAATTTATTCCATGTATGTGCAGAAATAACTGTTTGACCATGATTAGTGCTCCAATCACTCTTTCATCTATTGTTCTAACACACAGTTAGTAGGACTGTGTGTCATAAACAGTATATAACAGCTGAAATAATATCTGATTAAATAAGAAATTGAAAGTCCCAGATATGTGAGATTTAAACCAGTTTTTTTCTGTCAGTCTGCTCGATCTAGAACTCCTCAAGTGAAAAAGTGTTAGTTTCTGCCTGTTTAATTTAATAGAAAGTCTTCTTTAAGGAACCTTTGGCTATCTGATTATTAATGAATAATCAAACAAATAATGGGCAGATTAATCAATTTGCAAAAGAAGGGTTAGTTTCAGCACTAATAAAACCCAAGGAACTCCTAACAGGTGGAAGGGGAGCAGAAGGCAGTGGAGGTAAGTCTTGGACTAACTCTGGTTGTGGTGTTTTTATGCTGCTGGGATAAATTGGATAAATAAATTGGATAATGTTTGTATATGGGAATCTGTTTGCCTTGATGTTTGTGTAAATAGTTTTAGAGCTGAAATAGTTTTGAATTGGCGTTATAATAATAAAGTTAATGAAACCAAACCAATCATGTTCCAGGCAGTTTATCTTTTCCTCCATCCAGCTGCACTGAGGGGCCCCTCGAGGCTCTTATTTTGAAAGCGCTTGTGGTGGGTTTTCCTGGGATTAATTGACGCGGCAGCCTCCGCTGACCCTCCGGATTGATGTGTTTCCATATGACCGGGCTGCATACACATGCTGCGGTCCCTCCAAGGAGCCAGACGCGGACCCTGACAGTGAGAGAGGAAGGAAAGACAGGGGCCAACTGCATAAAGCAGCGCCTCTCCAGCGGATCATACAGCGCTGAGGAGCAAACACAACCATGCGCCTTTGGGGGATCTGCGTGTTTCTAGCGTATCTGCTGTACTCTAACCTGGCCAGCGACTTCAGCCACACAGATTACTATGAGGAGCCCTCGGACCTGGAGCCGATGGACCAGCCGGTGAGTCTTTTATCGCAGGACTAACTTGTTTGTCTGTGCGTAAAAGTTAGAGAGAGAGTCGGCCCACTGTGGACCCCCACGCTCCATCATGTGCCCACTCATAATCCGGGAGCGTTTCTGTGTGGAGGGAGAGGGAAGCTTTTCAGTTTCTGCTGATTTATAACTTAAACTCTGAGCTTCATTAAAACTGGAAACGGGTTGATTTAAAGCAGGTGATAAGAGAGAAAAAGCCTGTTTTCTAAAAGCAGATGCAGTCAGCTAAAGGAGCAGATAATCATCACAATGAGGTGGGTTCAGTGAAGTGATGCTGACAGGGATCATCTCTCAACTGTCTCAACTGTCCAAGTAGTTAGTAGGAACAGGAACTGTGGCTCTCTGGTGCTTTAAAAAAATGTATCACCAGGAACCAAGAAAACAACAAAAACAAACAAGCTGATCCCTGATTTCATGTTAAAATTACACCTTTAAGGTAAAAGCTGTTTTCAGTTTCCTTTTAAAAACAGATTATTTTAAAATAATGATCTGGAGTCAAAAGCAAAGCGAACTCACCTTTTGCTAATATTATTGCATTTCTTCCTGCAAAGTTAATCTGGATCCCATAGTGAAGGGGATGTCTGTCTTTATCATGTAAAGCTCTCTATGCTGCCATGGGTTGATGTCAGGGCAGGAAGTCTGACTTTGTTACACCAGGTTTAGAAATGAATAGTTTCAGATAACAATACTAATTCACATTGTCAGAGGAAGTTTTTTTTTTTAATATTTTTAAATATGTAAAGTAAACCATGTCCAATCAGACATCCTTTGAAATTGTTGCTGTTTTCTTCTCCTAATTTAAAAGAAAGTGAAATCCACTTTCCATCCATCATTCCTTTAGAGACAGCATGAAAAGTCAGCTGAGAGGAAAACAAGAAGAAAAGGGACAAGAAGAGAGGGACAAAACCTAGAACAGATAATGGATGTCTATTCTATTAACATTTCTCTATCTGGATAATGGGTCTGTTTTATGTGTTGTCTTCTTAATTCAGAGGGGCCCCTGCCTGTCTTTGCCTAGGGCCCCAAATTTCCTTAATCCGCCCTGGCTACTACTATATGTTTCACTCAGGTAGACCTTGAAAAAAAAACTAACTGAAAGTAAAATATGAGTTTATTATTTTAATCAACAATCTGGTTATTTCAATTGTTTGTGTTTTTACCATAATGCGTTAAAATCTGTTTTTGCTTTTTTCTCTGTACCACATTACACCAACAGATGGCTGCTGCTGCAGTCTGTCCTTACCTGGGATTTAAAGCTACAGTGTGTAATAATTACAGGCATATAAAGTCAGAAATTTAATATATTATACATAACTATGTTATTTATCATCACCTATGAGCTCAGCCTTTTAACCATAATATTTGCGTTGCCTTAGAATTCGTTATTTATAATTACATAGGAGCGGGTCTCGCAGCCATAGAGGCAGACATCTTTGCGCTACGGCAGCGCAGAGCCAACAAACTAGCGATTGCGAGATCTCCCTTGACGCTCGAAAATAACTACGGCAAGTTGAGAGAGATGGACTGAGACGGTACTGAACAGTAGATGGCAGTATTATGCCTGAGAAGCATTTAGTCTGCCTGAAACCAAAGAAGAAGAAGAAGCAGGTATACTGCGCCTCAGTAACAAGAAAGGTGAACAAGGCGGCAGGCGTGAGTGACTTTGCAAACTGTTTGGCACTGTGTGGCCAAACATCAGACGAATGGAGGATCATGCCTACTCTGTATCACAACGAAAAGCGGCGGACACCGAACCCCCGTCATCTAAGAAGCGGAAACACGACGAGAATAAACGCAAGAGTGACAAGAAACGACAAAAAACACGGATCAACATTGGCACGGCATTTACACGATGGAAGTCACTGATGGAGGAAAAAGGTTTTCAAAGTGACGCTCAAGTTGCCAGTTTTCTCTTGGACAGGTAATTAATCCTACACACACAATTGTCTAATATCACTGCAGTTTTTGGAGTACAGGATGCTCAGACCTGTCTAAAACAATAACATGCTGCGTGATGATGCTGTTACTCTCCAGTATACTTATTCAGCAACGTCCCTGACGTTTCACAGGTAATGATTCAGTAATTTTCTGTAAAATAATTTTCTGGATATATACCTCGGTTACTTCTCTCCGGCTCCTTTGGAGATCTTCAAGCCTTTCCTCCTCTGCTCTCACCCCGCTGGCTCCCCTCTCTCGCCTGGCCCTAGCTGCACGGCCTCCCTGCCCTCGCCCTCGTCCTCTCCCTCTTCCTCGCGTTGTAACCCCCGTGCCACCAAAATGACTTGGACTCTGTAAACGGGGAATATATATTCTTCCAGCGAACACAATCTCGCTGTTAAACTAATGACTACAATTACTTCGTCTGTTTATATCACCATGCAAAGCAGCTCACCAAAACGTCACAACGATGTAGAAAAAATAACGGGTATATTTATTATCTTAAGTCTACATGAAATCTATACCCTACACAGACCAATGAAATACTATCTGTAAAATTATCTATGTAAACAAACCTCATCACTTGAGAAGGTAGGTGATGCGGACGTCGTGGAAGACATTTTGTCCCGTAACGCTCGCCGTACTGTTGGGGGGGAGAAGCGGTGGGGGGCAGATGTTCATGTTGCTGCGGTCTGCAGTCTGACCGCTAGATGTCGCTGAAAATTACACACTGTAGCTTTAACATCTATTATTACTGATTTTTTAAGCCATAAAGTTTAGCTTCTGTCCATTCCAGTCTCAGTTATTGATTTACCCATTAGTTTAGGTTATAAACATAATTTCAGTTCAACTTTTACTCAAATCTAGACTAAATCGGTCTGGAGCTGCACAACACATGGCGTGGCAATCATCAGCGCAGTTTGGATGTGTGCGATGACTGCGATGGCAAAGGCTGCTGGGATGAAGGGAAATGGAGGCAATGACCTTTCAGAGGTTTTACTTTCAGGATCTGACTGCCAGTAGAGAACATTTGGCGAATTTGGTGAACTTTATAGCTCAAAGAGTGTAGTGGATGTCATGGAAAGAGAGGACTGTGGAAAATGTAGCTCCTTCTCAGGTGATATCATCATCATCATCATCATCATCATCATCATCATCACCACAGCGATATTAAAGCCGTTTCTTTTTTACACACTTCATCCAAATGTGTAGCTTTGTGATGAAAGTTGGCGGGTCACTCGGCTGGGGGCTGATAAACCTACAGTTACTCGACACGAATGCTTTCATTAGGTTTTTCTATCTTCCAAAAATGAGATCAAACATATATTTATTGAATGCTTTCTTTAAGAGAACAGAATACACTGATATTTATATTTATAGATGCTTAGAGAGATGCCTTTTAATGCATTATATATACATAGGGCCCAAAAGGCTAACAATGGGACCAAACGACCCACTCATCAGTTTCAATTTGCATGTTTCCAAGAAATACAAGGCCTTGTCTATTTAAAGACTCAAACTCACTGCAGATCCAGACATTTGAATTGAGAAAGCTTCCTGGAGAGGTGAAGAAATGTCTTCAAATATTGGCAACCAAGTCCAGTGGATTGTTTTTTGGAACTTTTACGGAATGACTATGACCTGGATGACTGAGAACCTTCATCAACTAAATAAGGGCGATAAGCTCTGGTGTCTTCAGGTTGGGTCAAAGTCTAGAAACTCAAGTTGAACCATGATGTTAGAAAAAGAAAAAAAAAGAAATCATCACCTCCATTATTCACAGCCTGCTGCTCGTTGAGCGGTGGACAATTTAAATTCACTACTGATGATTTGTTGCTAAAGAACTAAAAGAAAACTTTTCATTGATGTTTTGTAAAGGAGGTAGTTGAGTTGTATCCTTTATTCACCACACAGGGGCGCTGTAGCCCCCCCGGCTGCTTTAGCCAAGCATGCAGTAACATCATTATGCAACAAAGCCAGACAATGAAGTAAAAAACTTTTTCACAGTTCTTCACGTTTCTGGTTTTTGTTTTTTGGTTTGGTATGATGGTCAGGTTTGGGGGAGTGGCGGCCTAGTGGTTTGGGCATGGAGCTTGGAATCCAGAAGTTCTGAGTTCTAGTCCCATTCCCTTAGCCTGCACTCTGAGTCCCTGAAAAGCACTGCTCCCAGGGCGCCGCACAATGGCAGCCCACGGCTCCCCAAGAGGATTGGTTAAATGCAGAGAGTGAGTTTTGTTGCTCTGTTCTTGTGACAGTGTAATGACATAACACTGGAAAATAAAAAAATAAAGGGTTGGATGTGCTGTTCTTGTCTTTGAGTTTGTGTTAGAAGTTCTTCCTGATCTTCCTGTTCTGGGATTATTTTGTAATAATGATATTGTTGATGATCAGCATTTAATTCAGGCTTCTTTGCAATGTAAATGTCAAGGTGGGGTGGAGGTTTGAGAGGAGGACCCAAATGCAGACTGAAGCTGAAGTGGTTTCTTGGAGATTTAATTAACCAAAAGTTCAACAGAAGGAAAAATCCAAAACATAAATCCACAAGAGCTGAGAACCAGGAACTACTCCCGAGAAGTGGGGAAAGAAATGATGACAAACCAGCGAAGAGTGACTGAACAGGAGGAGAATATATGGGAGAGAGAAACCAGGCTAGTTAGCAGATTGGGAGCAGGTGTGAACAGAGGAGGCTAGAAGGGAGCTAGGGAAAAGGAGACTGACACAAGAGGGCAACCACGGAATACCTAAGAACTCAAATATAAAAAAAAACTCAGAGAAACTCAGAAACTTGAACAGAATCAAAACCATGACAGTAAAGTTAATATACTTGAAGTTTAGAGCTTTAACCAGAAACTTTCTCAAGCCAAATTTTCTGAGTTAAGTTTAAAAAACGGAAATAGATATTTCAAGAAATCAGTGGATCAAGTTACCTGTCAACTCTGCATCTGATATTTATCTTTTAATCATTTTATACCATTATCTTTTATTTTGTTACAAACTATCTTTTGATATTTATAATTAAAAATGTTAGATATTAATTAAAGTGCCTTGAGATGACATGTGGTGTAAATTGGCGCTATAGAAATAAACTGAATTGAATTGTTTTGAAAATATTTCCTTTAATTAATTTCTAACAGTTTTAATCATAAATATCAAAGGATAAGGCAGTTTTTCCTCTCCACTGTCGCTACAAGCATGCTTAGTGTGAGGATTTGCTGAAGAGTCACTGAGTCGATGCAATCAGCTGGTTTTCCTTAAATAGAAATCTTTGAATCAATCTGACTGGATTATCTGGTAAACTGGAAAGTGCCTTGAGATGACATGTGTTGTGAATTGATTCTATAGAAATAAACTGAATTGAATTGCAGTTTTAATCGACCTACATGACGGGGAGGACAGAGCTTGGAGAGCAGGGTCTATCTTGGGAGGGAGGGGAGTGGCTGGGTGGGCTTTGGGCTGTGCAGGTTTAGGGAGGGCTGGTCTCTAATTAGCGCCAGCAAAGACACGTGTGCGTGGGTTTTCCAGCAAGGCAGAGCAGGTCAGAGGAAGATGAGTGTGAAGCAGCCCGGTGTTTCTGTTTGATCTCAGCAGTTCCGTAATTGGGATGATGAGTTTCCCTCCAACTTCAAAGTTCTCACCACTGAGAAATTCCTCCAGCTCATCCCTGGTGTCAGGAGGAGACTTTCTGCAAGCAGCTGCCAGTTCCTGTCTTTCTGATTTTACCCACAAACTGAGGACTGGTTGTTGGTCCTCACAGTTACCATGCTGACATTTAGCTTTAGTCATGTCTCTGCACATTTTGGCTCTATTTAAGATTTTTTTAGTTTTCAGTTATATTTTGATTCTTGTATTTCTGTGTTTTCTAGCTTATTGGTTTAATTTCCATTTTCAATTCAATTTATTTATATAGCACCAATTCACAACACATGTCATATCAAGGCACTTTCCAGTTCACCAGATCATCCAGTCACATTGGTTCAAAGTTTTCTATAAGGAAAACCAGTTGATTGCATCGACTCATTGACAATCCATCAGCAATCCCTCACACCAAGCATGCTTGTAGCGACAGTGGAGATGAAAAACAGGAAGAAACCTCCAGCAGGGACGTCTTTACTGCGACACCTATGCAGACGACCTAGTTTTGAAGTATAAATCAGCCTTAAGGCTACGTTCACACAGCAGGCTGAAGTGACCCAAATCCGATTTTTTTGGCCCATATGCGACCTGGATCTGATCCTTTCATGAAAGTCTGAACAACACAGATTCGATTTTTTCCGCTTGGCTATGTGGTCCTGAATCCGATACGAATCTGATCTTTTCAAATGCCACCTGTGTGTGAACGGCCAGGTCGCATTCATTCGATCTGAACATCGTTAATACCCGACAAAGGTCACTATTCTGTGTCTTGCTATGAAGAAGCGACAAGTAAAACAACCATGGCGGACGATGATGCGGAGAGCAGTATTTATGTTTAAAAATTTTGAAAAGATAGTGTTTTTATGGTTGGGAAAGATCTCTAGATGCGATCCAGCACTACCATTCATGTTTACTTCCGTAAACACAGAGCACTCTGGCCTGTGACGTCATTGTGTCCTCTACTGCACTTGGGTTGTATGACTTCAGCTCACACAGGAGATCACATACAAGTCGCATTTATTTGGAAATCTGAACGGCAATGCAAAAAAAAATCTGATTTCACAAAAAAATTGGAATTGTGGATCAAGGCCTGCAGTGGGAACGTAGCCTAACATACCTAAAGTGAAAGGCTCAATTCCCCTCATTTGGCTCAGCAGAGGCCATGGTAATGAGACACTCATCCTATTCAGGTGTGTTAAAAATGGGGTGCATCAAAAAGTTGCAGGATAGTAGCTCTTGAGGACTGGACCCCTGCTCTAGAGATATTAAGATATTAACATCTGTAAAGCAGAGGAGTTGCTGTACGTTAAGATAGCAACAACACATTGTCAATATGCACAGACTGGAGTTTAATAGTCCTTTGCTAAAATATATCTAAAGTGTTTTGAATGCACCTTTTTGCTAAGAAGATGTTCAGCATGATGGTTTCCTGCTCCTATCCCCAAATTGCCGTATTAAGATCTGGAGACGATGGCGTCCATTAGAGTAAAGTGGACCGTTCCTCCTGTTCAAGGAACAGGTGTGGGAGAATCTGAGCTCTTTGATACGGTGTGTAATACTGCTGGAGGTATTGGTTTGGTGGGAACGCTGTGGTTTTAAGTGAAGGATCGTGATCATCAATAATGATTCTCAAGAAGAATTATTGATCCACCTGCAGCAGCTGAAAGTCAGCAGAAACGTTGAATGCTTTTCTGGTCTTTACTCTAAAAATGTTCTTTTAGATATACCAGTGCACAAAGAGAACATGCAAACTCCATGCAGGAAGACCCTGTGCTGCAGACCGTCTCACTCTGCAGTCTGAACAAAATCCATTCACAGATTTAGTTCTCCTGTTCAGACCATTCTCTGTCCATATTGTCATTAAAACTTGTTCTCTGTTTCCATTAAACATTTTAACGTTTTAGTTCACATTTTCATTCTATTTAGGTCTGGGTTGCCATGGCATTACAAGGCAATTATGTAGTTTATCTCTGTATTTTATTTTATATCAAAACCCTTTGAATTTAAATCTACTTTCACCCCTGAGCAGTAGTAACCGAGGGGTAAATAAAGCCAAAATTGCCAAAGCAGAATGTTTTTGTTCTTTGCTTTTTTTAGGAGTAATTCAGATTTTATTGATTGTGTGTAATAAATAATTCATAGTAGATCAGGAAGTGTTTGCTTTGGGATTGAAACCTTGTTTGTCTAAAACTTCCTTTATTGGACATTTTGTTTGCTTATCTGTCTGCTATATTAACCAATATGATGTGTTGAACTAGATCTGCTATTTTCACAGCTTTTGTGTGACACTTTTTTATAAAGTAGGGCATTAATTTATTAAAAAAGTTTATTTGAATTCTCTAAATCAAAGTTTTCTGTCCAACAGCAATGATGATCTGCACGGCAGCATTCTATACCCAGCTAATGTAGCATCTAGGATAGAGCTGTCAGTCTGGGAAAGAATCTGGTTCTTATTCTAAGTTGTAAAGGTTACCTGTTCTATGAAGTTCAACATAAAACTGACTAAAACTATCACATATCATAACGACTAAAATGCTACTAAAACTAATAATAGTTTTTATCCTGAAGACTAAATCTAAGATGGCTGCCAGAGACAACACTGGCGTCAGATGCTTGATTGAACGATAGGACTGAAACAAGGAATCAGAATAATCATGATTAATTACTTATTGAAATAATTATCAACTAATTTAGTAATTGATTAATCCTTAAAGTCATAGGGAAGCGGCCATTCCAACCGTTGCATTTCCGAATTCTCCCGAGTGGTGCCCGGCTTTACATGAATGAATAAAGTGAATGTGATTGGTCGATTATCAAGAGGGCGGGATTGTTGTGGCAGAAGGTTCACAAGCAGGAAATATAGTCTGATAAAGAATATATTTATATCCATGTTTAAGCCAGAATGATTTGACATTTAAATATGATTTCCCTACAACGTTAACTAGAATGTAGAGATTGTAAAACATTCCCATAGCTGACGGAGCGATCCACTTACAGCAGGAATTATACCAATATGGTGAAAAAATATATATATACATTTTGCTTTTAGGATCAGTTTTTTTTTTTTTTCCGTCTGTCAGTCTGCTATATCCAGAACTCGTCAAGTAGAAACGTTTAAGTTTGGCCTGGTTTAATTTTGTAAAATACTTCTAGGAACCTTTCACTACTGATTAAAAAAATAATGGACAGATTAATTGATTTGCAAAATAATCATCATTAGCAGCCCTAGTTAACAAGCATCTAAGCAAACACACCTAATTAAGTAGTCAGTGAGTTTATGTGGGGTTGTGTGTCCAGACCCAGCTGCCAGTGTATGTTGCCAACAGCCAATAAAAAAGAGTGGGCAGGACACAAGGACACCTGTGGCATCACTGTGCAAAAAAAACGAAATGTTAATGTAATTTATTGTTGAATTGAGGAGGTAAGTGGGACACTTTGCTAATGCAACAAGATAATTTAATTTAAAATAAGATAAAACATTTAATATAATTAAGTAACAATACTAATTCCATATTCAAATTTTATTTGTTTACTGAAATTAAGGGTAAATACACTTAATCTAAGAACTTGTTTTTAGATCATTTTTTGCAGTGCATAGAGGTCTGGGATAATATCAACTATTAACTTACAAGTTATGTAGAGATCAAAATAAAACAAGAGAGATTCTCTGATATGCAAAACTAAACCAGTAACCAAACAGTTTAAATAAGGACCAGAAAGAAGAGGAGGTTGGACAGACAAGTGGACAGTTTGGATAAAAAGGTTTCCACATTGAATAAAGCTGTATATTCTAATTGGTTCCTAATGTCTGTGTCTGTGGGCCAGTCCAAATATCATACTGCTGTCTGATCAGATAGAAATTACATTTTGGATAAGAGTCAACATTGAACCTAAAGAAAGTAGGGCTGAACAATTAATCGCATTTTCAATATAATCGCGATAAAAAAAAATGCAATTTCCAAATCGCGGATGTCTGCAATTTTTGGCTATGTAACAATTAGTGAATCAGACGCGTTCTTTAGGTGTCAGTAAAATGTTTAAAGTGGATTTGCTTCCACATGGAAGGGAAGACAGTTGCAGCAGTGAGATAATCTAATTTTATTACTTGTTTTAGAGTTTATATATTCATACATAGCACTAAGTACCAGTTAATCAGTTTAATACATAGACGGGTTTGTTGGTTGCACTTTGGACTTCATGTTCAACAAGGACTGATGTCCAAATCAGTTAAAAGCTGTTCTCTTGAATAATATTCTGATTAATAAAAACATTAAAAGTTCTTGATTTAAATAGTCCTTGTTTACAATTGTCTTTATTTAGAGGCTATTTTTGTTGCTTGTGGTTATGTAGAGAAAAGTCAAAATTAAATTGCAATTTTGGTTGAAATATATCGTAGGCAGAACGCGATCATTAATTAGGACACAGCGTGTCTTTTAGCACCTAATCTGCACAGCGATGAAACAGATTGATTTGTTGTTTGTATATGTTTAAAAAAAGACATGACCAATTAAACTGGGGGAAAATGCATTAAATCGCAATATAAAGAAAAAAATTGCAATTAGATTATTTTCCAAAATCGTTCAGCCCTAAAAGAAAGGCTCACATACTCAGTCCAAACTCTCACAATCAACTGCACCTTTTTTACTGTCTTTAGCTGAATGATTTAACCAAAAATCTAAATTGTGATGATTTTTAATCAAAATAGCGATTGTGATTTTATTTTGATTTTCCTTTCCACTAAACCCCAGCTCATAGATGTTTTACTCCAGGCTTTTAGTTTTTGAAAGCTTGCTTTCCCAGAGACCATTGTTAGAGGACTTCAGTGTAACCATTGTGTTAAAAAGGTGTTCAGTTCTACATGCATGCATGGATCTGCTGCTAGCTGCAATTCTCTCTGTCTTTCTGTGTGGCAACAAACCCACCTAAAGTCTGAAATCACAACCTACTCTTAGAGAATCTGTGAGGACCATTTATCACATCATGTGTCCTCTGCCTCTCATGTTGAGCAGAAAACATTTCCTTTATAATTTTGACAATAATCTGCAGTAATATTTTCTAGATGGACTCTAGATTGATCTATTTCAGTAAGAACAGATGATTATTTGAAAATGTTTTACTGTGGACAAGTTCTATGTGTTTTATTTGATGAATGAACGTCAGGTCAGAATTTAAACCTTGCTGCTCCATCTTTGATCTCCTTCCAGTAGGAGTCCTGATCTGACAAGTGCTGCATAGCTGGTAGATACTGATGCACATTTAAGTCTGACTTTTGGTGCTCTGATGAGACCTTCAAAATGCTAATTGCTTACTTGTGACTGTATTTTTAGAAGAATGTGTGAATCAGCTCTGCCAAGCTGCTGCCCTTTAAGCTCTGATTTGGCCTCAGATTTGCCTTTTGGACACATTTTTCGGGACGTTTTATGCCAAATATTTCACTGCTGTTCTTATCTGCTTCCTTTGAACTACTGTATTTTCCTTTTTGGCTGCATTTATTTAACCAATTACCTCGTTCTGCCTTAGAGATTGGCTGGACATGACTTTCAAAGCTCTGTTTTACATTACTAGGGTGATACTGACAAATAATGTCATATATCATTCAGTCTAAGACATATTTATTTTGTTTAAGCTTTTGGTCAGAACCCTTAACCTTGGTGCTTTCAGTTGTGGGACACATTTCAAACTTGTAGTTGCCAGGAAAGCGGGATATTTTATCCATAATGTTAAACACTATTATTATGCCAGAACTCCTTTGCTTTCCTTGTACAAAAAGTAGTCTGTGGAATTTTTAAACTTACAAATACGAACCACAAAATTAAAAGTCCTAAAGGTACATAAGTGCTTTACTGATGGACAGTAGATGGAATTAATTCCTTGTTGGGTTTTTATAGCCTCATGTGGAGGCTGTCAGATTTGTTTTTAGCTGTTTCTTTGATTGGTAGTGGTGCTTCGGTTTGTTGATTAACTGTCATTGACCTCCACTTACACAATTCAGGACCAGTTGGGAAGCGTCCAGATGCTCAGAACCAATGGGGGATGCCCGCTGGATCAGAACCAGTGGGGAACGGTCCAGTGGGTCAGGACTAGCTGAGGATGGTCTTGTGGCTTAGAACCAATGGGGGATGCCCTCTGGATGAGAACCAGTGGGGGATGGTCCAGTGGCTCAGGACCAGTGGGGGACGGTCCAGTGGCTCAGGATGAGTGGGGGACGGTCCAGTGGCTCAGAACCAATGGGGGATGCCCGCTGGATCAGAACCAGTGGGGGGACGGTCCAGTGGCTCAGAACCAATGGGGGATGCCCTCTGGATCAGAACCAGTGGGGGATGGTCCAGTGGCTCAGGATGAGTGGGGGACGGTCCAGTGGCTCAGGACCAGTGGGGGATGGTCCAGTGGCTCAGGACCAGTGGGGGATGGTCCAGTGGCTCAGGACCAGTGGGGGATGGTCCAGTGGCTCAGGACCAGTGGGGGACGGTCCAGTGGCTCAGGACGAGTGGGGGACGGTCCAGTGGCTCAGGACCAGTGGGGGATGCCCGCTGGATCAGAACCAGTGGGGGACGGTCCAGTGGCTCAGGACCAGTGGGGGATGGTCCAGTGGCTCAGAACCAATGGGGGATGCCCTCTGGATCAGAACCAGTGGGGGATGGTCCAGTGGCTCAGGATGAGTGGGGGACGGTCCAGTGGCTCAGAACCAATGGGGGATGCCCGCTGGATCAGAACCAGTGGGGGGACGGTCCAGTGGCTCAGGACCAGTGGGGGATGGTCCAGTGGCTCAGGACCAGTGGGGGATGGTCCAGTGGCTCAGGACCAGTGGGGGATGGTCCAGTGGCTCAGGACCAGTGGGGGACGGTCCAGTGGCTCAGGACGAGTGGGGGACGGTCCAGTGGCTCAGGACCAGTGGGGGATGCCCGCTGGATCAGAACCAGTGGGGGACGGTCCAGTGGCTCAGGACCAGTGGGGGACGGTCCAGTGGCTCAGAACCAATGGGGGATGCCCTCTGGATCAGAACCAGTGGGGGATGGTCCAGTGGCTCAGGATGAGTGGGGGACGGTCCAGTGGCTCAGAACCAATGGGGGATGCCCGCTGGATCAGAACCAGTGGGGGGACGGTCCAGTGGCTCAGGACCAGTGGGGGATGGTCCAGTGGCTCAGAACCAATGGGGGATGCCCTCTGGATCAGAACCAGTGGGGGATGGTCCAGTGGCTCAGGATGAGTGGGGGACGGTCCAGTGGCTCAGGACCAGTGGGGGATGGTCCAGTGGCTCAGGACCAGTGGGGGATGGTCCAGTGGCTCAGGACCAGTGGGGGACGGTCCAGTGGCTCAGGACGAGTGGGGGACGGTCCAGTGGCTCAGGACCAGTCGGGGATGGTCCAGTGGCTCAGAACCAATGGGGGATGCCCGCTGGATCAGAACCAGTGGGGGGACGGTCCAGTGGCTCAGGACCAGTGGGGGATGGTCCAGTGGCTCAGAACCAGTGGGGGATGGTCTTGTGGCTCAGAACCAATGGGGAATGATCCGCTGGCTAAGAAACAGTGGGGCATGGTCTGGTGGGTTCAAAGTTCCAGGCAGCGGCTCAGGACCAGTGGGGGATGGCTCACCCGGCTTCTAGCGGCTCCTCGGGGAACAGCATGGGGCCCTGCTACTCTGTGGGTCGACCAGAAGAGGAGAGGTTCTCATCTGCTTCAGCTGGTTCACAAAGCATTGCATTCAGCTTGGTTTGAAATGTAGGAAAAACAAGAAGCTAAGTTCAGCTCCTGTGAACTGTAAGCAGCAGGTAGTCTGATTGGCCAGCAAACACAGACTCTTCCTTGGAGGGGCTTTGGTCGTTACCGCTTAGCCTGTATACTGGGTCCTTCTGTTCTTAATTGTAACACACAGAGCCGAGAGACAGTAAAGAACATTGCCTCAAGCTCACGTCCAGCGAGCTGCTCTCACAGAATTACAGCTGTAAATTGTAAATATTGTTATCTGTTTTCTGTTATATTCTTGAATCAATGTATTTTTTAAGATGTAGAGTTAATAGATAAGAAAATATAAATAAGTTTCATTCATGCCTTAACTCTGTGATACCCGCACTTTGTTCATTTATACCTGTGCCAGTACCAGCACAATTAATGTTTTTTTCTTACCTCTAGATGTACGTTTTATATGGGTACCAGACCTGGTGCAGGATTACATCGCAATAAAATAACAGTTTAACAAAACACAATCTTGAAATTGCAGAACCACTTGGTTTTAACATGTAACATTTAATAAGAGTAAGACATTGTCTTTCTCCCCCCCAGCCATTGGAGGTAATATGCATTTAATTAGCATTTAGATCCATGCCTGTGAGTGGAAGTGAGCACTTTTCCACACAACAGTGACAGTAAAGCTTTCAAGGTCATGAAAACGATGAAACCCTGTAGTGAAACTCCAACATGGTAAAAAAACAATCCACTGGACTTTGTTTCCAAGTCTGGAGATGTTTCTCTTCCCATCCAGGAAGCTTTTGAGTTGAGTTCGAGGCTTTATACAGTAGCCCAACAAAGCCTTGTTTTTGTTTAGAAGTAGTGACACCTTTACATTGTTGTAGATAGTGCTAACTAAAATCATAGTAAAAATGCAATAACAATATGGTTTGATATAACTTCTGTAAACACTGCGCCTCTGTTTCATTTAGCAATATATAGCATCCATATTACAAAAACCAAGGCTAATTTATTTAAATAGTTACAACACAATGTGCTTTGCATTCATTGAATAATAAAATAGAAATAAAATAAAAACAAGTAAAGATAGAAAATATGATATAAACAGTCAGAAAAACAAATAAAACAGCTGGAACACAAACTAAACTAATATCTCAGTTAGCAGATTAACTTCAGCAGTCAAAGTCAGCTCTAAACTAAGGCTTTTTAACTTTGACCTCAAAGAACTCAGGCTTTTAGCTCTTTTCCAGTCTTCTTGGAGTTTATTCCAGATCAGTGGAGCATGGATGCTGATTCTCCATGTTTGGTTCTAGTTTTGGGTGGGCAGAGTAGGCTGGAACTATTCAATCAGAGACTGCTTTGATTGCAAAGTGGTTGGCACATACCATCCATGTAGAGAGGCCTTTGTCTTTGACGTGGCCAAACCAGTTTGACCCTGGCCTGTGGTCCTTTGTTTTGGCTGGCTAGCTCAAGTGCCAAGTCAGCCATCCTCCAAACAGGAAGCCTGGGTTTGTATCCCAGCTGGGGGAATGAGCAACCAGTGTGGGTCCTTGGGCAAGACCCTTCATGGTAATGCCTGCTTCGATCAACCTCCCAGACGAGGAGGCATTAGCCTCCTCGTCTGGGAGGTTGATCTACTGACAACTGATCTACTATGGATTGAGGTGCTGATCTATTGGGTGATTTCTAGACTGACATAATGATTTTAATGTCCATTCTCGGAGCTACAGGGAGCCAGTGGAAGGACATCAGAACCGGGCTGATGTCCTCTACTTTCATAGTTCTAGTGAGAACATGGGCGGCAGAAGTCTGGGGTTCACACTTATTAAGGATTAATCATCACTCAAAGATATTGGATCACAGCACAAAAAACAGATTTGAAAATCAAGACCTGCTGTGTAAACAAAAAAATGATGAATCTCAGCTAGTTTTGTGTGTTATTAGTCAAACTTGTTAAAAATTAGTTTTCTGGAACTTTTTCTGGAAAGAACAGATGCTAGGTGCAGGATTTTCAGTAGTGTAAAGGCTAAACACTGGGATTGCAGCTGCAAAATAGCAAATTGAAGAAAATGGAAAACACATTCTGAAAAAAATCCAGAATGAACAAAACAATGAGAAAAGGGCGACTGTCTCTTTTCTTTCCCATCACAGTTTTAACAGAGTTCAGTGCTTGGTTATTATCTTCTTCTGAAGCCATTTCCAGCTCACTTTTTCAAATTTGTTACACTGTAAATATCATCAGCTGTCCACTTGCACCTTAAAGACAAGAGACACTCATTTGAGGACCAGAATGTTCATATTTTGGACAAAGTAGACAGGTGGTTTGAAAGGGGTGTAAAGGAAGCCATTTATGGAAAGAAAGAACAAACAACCTTAAACAGAGAGGGTGGACTCAGGTTTCAGGTTTCAAAAACCTAAAATACGGTAATTGAGTTGATTCCTTTCCGCTATCATTTCAACCCCCCATCACCATGCAGGGGACAAAACATCTTGCCTGGGCAGCCAAGCCAACAATTGCCCCTAAATACCCCCCTTTCAGAGTTATCGGGCATTGCAGACTAATGAGGGACAGTTTTTTCTATAATCCTATTGCTGCTGTAAACACTAGAATTTACCCATTGTGGAAAATAAAGGGATTTTCTATTCTATTCTATTCTATTCTATTCTATTCTATTCTATTCTATTCTATTCTATTCTATTCTATTCTGTTCTATTCTATTCTGTTCTTCTGGTTCAGTTTACATGTTTTTTGGGCTACTTTATAAAGCTTCGCTAATTCAACGCTAATACAAGGCCAATTCCAACATTTTGAATTAAAAAGCTTCCTGGATGGGAAGCAAAATGTCTGTAAACTTGGAAACAAAGTGCAGTGGATTGTTTTTTTAACCTTGTTGGTATGACTATGACCTGGATGACTGAGAATCTTCACCAGCATCAGCTTGTGTGGATGAATCTCTGTTCTGCCAATGCAGGTGAGAGATCAGATAATAGGATTGTTCTTAAATACTTTTTGTAGATTAAAACAGCCGTTAATGTGAAAGTTGTGATTAGTGCATCTGTTTTCCCTTTTATCTCCATGTTTCTAATGACATGATGATATGGTTCAGACTTGGCTCTCAGCTGGTGGAAAGGCTTCCCAGTTTCCTTTTATAGAACCAGTTAAGATTTAAACTAACATCTTTTGTCTCCCTCTCTGTCCATTTCTCTACTTTTTCTCTGCATTGTGTAACTCCAGCCCCTCTGTGTGCATCTGTAATAAGATTGGTGTAATCATTGTGAAATGAGCCTATTTGGGAAAGAAAATGGTATGACATCTGGAGCAAATATAGAGCAAATAGCTAAAACCTAATATCTGCTCCCCAGGAACGCATCCAGCCACCTAGTTTTCCAAATATGCTTCTGACTTTTGATTTCTTTTAAATTCTGTTACAGTCTCGTAAACACAGTGACACAGGGTGAATTACAGTAGAAACTGTTCATGTAATACAAATAGAAAAAGAGGCATTTAAGTTACAGTCAGACTAACTAGAGTAGTAGCCATTCGAAATTCCCCCGTTTTCCTTGATGGGCCATTGGCTTGTCCATGGCTGGACTTTGGCTGGTCCTTGGCTGGTCTTAGGTTGGTCCTTGGCTGGTCTTAGGTTGGTCCTTGGCTGGTCCTTGGTTGGTCCTTGTATTTTCCTTGGCTGGTTCCCTACAATTCCTTTTTAAACATCAATCTTTGTACTAAAATATTCTTTCTATCCTGTCATGATTTGTGGCCATTAAGATCTAAAGAGAAGCACAATCCCCTGGTCAGACCCTGTAATTCAGTGAAAGGGTGGAGTCAGAGTTAAAAAAATATGCATGTCCAGGAGAAGGAGGGGGTTACTTCAGTGCCTGGAAGTTGGAGGGGATTTTGCTGGTAGTCACAGGGAAGTGGGCTGCCATTTGGAAGGCCATTTTGAATGGCTGCTACTGTACAGGAAGTGATATAAAAGCAGACAGCTTTACTGTCTCCTAGTCAGAAAAAAACAAAAACCCTCTCAATGACCTAAAATACAGCTCTCACTATAAAAAACACCTAAAGCATTCAATGCGTCCCTGTCTGACCATCAAACAAGAGAAAAGAACAACGATGGCAGAGAACAACTACCTGCTTCCCCTGTGGTCAGGATACACTTGCTTTTTAGATGGATCCTCTACCTCACAATAAAAGCACATCAAACAGCACAGAGCACAGCACCATGAGGATAACTCATCCTAGTGGGATTACCTCCAGTCCATCCAGTTTAACCAGTCCACAACATTGGTCATCAGGTTCAGCGGTACCACCATGCTCCCAGCTGGCATTTTGACGTCATGTCATTGTTGAATAAATATCATGGCTGCTTTGGATTTTGTTTAGACATTGCAAACCTAATCAATGTTGAAATGCAACGTGATTTTTATGTCATATTTCTCAACATAGGTGATTTTGCCAACATTAAATCAATAATGATTTTGGGTTAGATTTTAGAAATCTAATCACTGAGAACATTTCAAAATAACTTGATGCTTAACTTGTATCATTTCAAAGCAGAATATAAAATCTTTGTTTTGTATTTAAACCAAGTTCACAATATTTTTAACTGATGTATCTCACTATATAAAATTAAAGTCTCTCTAAATGCAGATAATTCTTTCTTTCCTAGACAAGAAATATAAATTATTGTTTTGTTTGATAAATTATTTCATCTACATCTTATGTTCGCAGCACACACAGTCAGCCAGGAAGAATCCAATCCCAGACAGAAAGATAAAAAAAGACATTTCATTAAGGTAGAACTTTTATCTTAGACAGTAAAAATAGGAAATGGCCCAGACATATGGACAACATTACACATAGAATGGTAATCTTAGCCATTTCTGCTTCTCCTTCTTGTAACTGAATTAATCTGTGCTTTTAAGGCTGCATCTTCTGAAGCACTTAAAAGTTACAAAAGCCCTAAAAAACATTATATTTAAACACTTAACAAAAGAAAGCATGCAATCTAAACCCAAAATTCCTTATTCTAGCGTTTTATTGTTATTACACTGTCACAAGTACAGAGCAACAGAATGAACTCTGCATTTAACCCATCCCCTTGGGGAGCAGTGGGCTGGGATTGTGCAGTCTGGGGGTTAAGGGTCTTGCTCAGGGAGCCAGAGTAGCAGTCTGTGGGAGCGCAGTGCCCTAACCACTAGGCCGCCACTCACCAAAGCAGGCATTAGCATGAAGGGTCTTGCCTAATAACCCACGATGGCAGCTCATTCCCCCCTGCTGGGATATGCCTCCCATACTTCAAGTACTCTAAAATGTATTCATCAACTTTGGTTGTTGTTGTGATAAATGACTTGAATACAGCGTCTTAAGAGAAAATGGAGATTAATATTAGCAAAAACTAGGCTTTCAGTAACAACAAAACACCGACACAAACCAAATATCTTTATGTTACTGTGTTAGCTATCAAAGTGCACGCTTCAGGTTGAGCTTTGATTCCAGGTTTCACTCTGACTTACCTGCAGCAACCTTTAGCAAGTGTTGGTGTAAGACCATATGCTGGTGCAGTTGGCCCTGGGTTCTTTCTAATGATAGACAATGCTAGACATGGGGTTGGAGTGTTTCAGCAGCTCTTACAGGATGAAGGCATTGAAGTAGGGTGTGGCCGGCCCTTTCCCCAGACCTGAATCCGATTTGGCACAACAGTTTTTTTTTCAGTGTGGTCCTGTTTCTCTGACTGCGACTGGCTGGATGTGTGTTTCCTGGACGGGGCGGACTTTTACTGTTGGCTTTTCTATCTCTGTCTGTTGAACCCCAGTGGGCCTCAGCAGATGGCCGCTCACACTGAGCCTGGTTCTACTGGAGGTTTATTCCTGTTCAAAGGGAGTTTTTCCTCTCCACTGTTGCTACAAGCATGCTTAGTGTGAGAGATTGCTGAAGAGTCAATGAGTTAATGCAATCACCTGGTTTTCCTTAGATAGAAAACTTTGAATCAATCGGACTGGATGATCTGGTGAACTGGAAAGTGCCTTGAGATGACATGTGTTGTGAATTGGTGCTATAGAAATAAACTGAATTCAATTGAATTGAACTGTGACATCATGTTTCCCTCCATCCACCAATGTCATGTTGCAGTGCAGCCTGTCCAGGTCTTGGAGGATGCTTTAGTCCAGGTCTGGGAGGAGATCCCTTAGGAGACCATCTGCCACCTCATCAGGAGTAGCCCAGGTGTTGTAGGGAGGTCATACAGGCCCAAGGAGGCCACACACAATACTCAGCCTCATTCTGATCTGTTTTAAGTAGGAAAAGGTTTTTCAGCCTGTAGTATGTTTTCCACTTTAATTTTGTGTGTGATTTCAACTCCAGGCCTACATTTAATTAAATTGAGGATTTTTGTGTGACTTTGTTGCCAGTACGTTCAACTTTATATAGAACTTTTGTCATTCATTCAGGTTTCTTTAAGCATTATATTAGAGAGATTACCAAGAAGTATTCAAACTATTAAAATTATATGTTTTTGTAATTATATTGATGTATTGACAGAAAAAGCTAGATCTTGGTCATTTAGTTATTTTTGTATTAGTGTTGTTTGGGGTTTGAGTCAGTCCACATTTTCTACCTGGTCTGCGTCATCTACAGATATGGCGCCGCGCCGCACAGCAAAAAGGTTCCACAGGGCCGTCTGCCACAGTGGGGGTGCAGAGGTAGCTCATTTTCCCTCATTGATTTAGGTCAAAATGTTCTGTTTTCAAAATAGATATTAAGAACTAAAAGATCGATATTATATTGAACACCCGAAAAAAGGGATTTTTTCCCAACCCCCTAGTTAATGCCCTAATATATACATATCTATAGATATCTATATAGATATTAATTGGTCGACAGCTTCTAGTGGACAGAAGCTGTATTGTATTGCCTGAAGGAAGACATTTCCCCTGAGGACCATTGTGGTAAAGACCATAGTGTGGTAAAATCCTGATCTCCTGGTTGCCTGCAGTTGGATTTAACTTTTTTTCAGTTTCCAGTGGCTGTTTGAAAGAGGAATAACGATGAGGTGATGAATCTAATTGTGGCGTAACAATGTCGTATGACGAAGTTGAAAAGGAGAAATGTTTTACTTTGGCTTCTTTCTGTATTCCTGCCAACACATGCTTCTGGGATCTGCTATATATGCCAGTCTGGCCCTGGAAATCCTATAAAGTAATTACTAGTAGTAGTGCGACCCAAAGGATCTTCTCCCAATTTGTGTTCCAATCTTTTTTTTTGTTATTATTTCAACTTTAGCTTCATATGTTAGTTATACAGTAACCAGTGAATGCCAGTGGTGTATGAGAACATTATACATGGAAAAAAGTACAGATTACTAAAAGGTTGGCACGTCAAAAAGGATGAAAAATATAAATAAATAAATAAACTTAATAACCATTAAATTTGTCAAGAACATATTGTCTTTTCTAACTGCTTTTAAGTTTTCAAGTTATTTTATTATGACGTTTTCTTTAAATTCTTTTTCCCTCTGAATTAAATCAGGTCTTCACTGAACAGACTCGTCATTGTTTCCAGAACAACTGATTGGCTGCTGGCTGGAGCGTTTTCTAGGATTCTAGCCTGCCTCTGAGGTTTGCCTTTGGAATGAGTTGCCATGGTGACTAGCCTAACCAAGAAGGAACCCAGCTTCCTGGTAGAGTCAGGGTTAAAGCTGAAGTTGTTCTGCTAACCCAGTAATCCTGTTTGGTGCTAAAGGCCTCCGATCATCAGCACTACACTGCAGCACCAGTATTATGCACTGGTTAATGAGCTGCAACTCCTCTCAGTTGTGGTGGTAAAGCAGACCTGGAACAGAGGCCAGTGACTGACAAAGCTCATTCATCCATTTTTGACATGGGAAACTCAACCATTGGTCTTGGACCTTCCGAAGACTGACCTACAGACCTCTCTTGTTTTTGTTATATGTGGGACTGAATAGGAGGTGTGGAGAAGCTCTGAATGGGGGTAAAAAGGAAGAAAAGAAGAAAAGCTATTATTCTACTTTCAGGCCATAATGGGGGCACAGATTTTCAAAGCTGGCTTGGTTGAAGGTCTTGTTCTTCTTAATATGTGTATACTTTGAGTAAAAAGATGCTGTGTTAATATTAAGTGTAATAATTTTTTTATTTTTACCCAATAGTTAAGTTATTTTAATGGCTGCTGACATTCTGCCTCCTAACCTAATCACTAGGACAAGCTGGCCCTTTGATGTACTCATTCCTGGATGTGTCCATCTTTATCACTCAGAAAAGACCCTTAAAATCTTAATCTCTTCTACCTCTACCTCCGGCTTGCTGGTCTTATGCAGGGGGGGATTTAATCATTAGGCAATTCTAGGCAGTTGCTTAGGGCCCCAAGTTCCTGGTGGCCCCATAAAACTCTGTTTACATGTATGGTTAATACAACTATTCCTTATTTGTGCACATTAACTATGTTTTTGATAAAAATCCTTTGGCTAAAATGCCATCAGAATGCTTATAATATTAAGTTTGTGTGTTCTTAGAAATCTGTTACAGCACACTTCTCAATTTCTCAGCATGCTTTCACTTTATCACTGAGGCTCTCTACAAGAAGGGTCAGAGCAGACTCTTCCTGCTGAGGAGACTGAGGTGTTCTGGAGTGCAGGGGGCGCTCCTAATGACCTTCTATGACTGTGGCATCAGCCATCTTCTATGGAGCTGTCTGTTGAAGCAGCGGCTTATCTGTAGCTGAGAAAAAGCGACTGATCAGCTGATCAGGAAGGCCAGCTCTGTGATTGGATTCCCTCTGGACTCAGTGCAGGAGGTGGGAAACAAAAGGATCCTAACTAAATGATCATCTCTGTTGAATAATGTTTCCCACCCCATACATGAAGCTGGTGCTGAACTGGAGAGCTCCTTCAGTGACAGACTGCTGCACCCTAAATGCTCCATGGACCGTTATCACAGATTCTTCCTCCCAGCAGCTGGAAGACTCTAGAACCATCACTGTTCCCAACGTCCTCAATCAGTTGTTCCCTTCATGCTGATTTCGCACAGTTTCTACCATAGTCAGTTAAATAACCTGCTGCTGTCATTCTGCACATCTCTGATGTTGCTGCTATTTTCAAATATCCTTTACTGGAAAAATGTCCATAGCTGCATATTGGTTATTTATTCTCCAGGTGAAAAGTTTTACATTGTTAAAACACTTTACAATACAATAGTTTATTGTTTTGTTTATTTTTTAACTCTTCAATGTTATTCTTATAAATTTTTCTAAAGTCCACATTTGTGTGACAATTTTTTCTATAATGTTTTTGCTGCTGTAAACACCAGACTTTCTCCATTGTGGGAAAATAAAGGGATTTTCTATTCTATTCTATTGTATTCTATTGTATTCTATTCTATTCTATTCTATTCTATTCTAAGATCTCACTGAACAGCCTGGTCAAACATGTCTTTAAAATTGACACTTCTACATCATCCACATCAGCTGCCTTTAAACTCTCGGTCTTTATTAAAACCTTCTTTACTTTATTATGTCTAATCTTTTTGACTTAAATTGTTCCCATTCATCAGTTCTTCAAAGCACTCACTGTGTCTTCCTAGTGGTGATTCTAGATCAAATTTACCAGGCAACGCAGCGTGGGGCCAGTGCTTATTCATAGGGGGCACGTAACAAGGAAAAATAGCACACAAAAACAACCCAGGCAGTAAACATGGTTTAGTATATCAAATCCAAAGCTGCAGGCCTCTAATCTAACAGATAAAAAACTGTGATCCATTATAAATTCTGCTGGAGCTTAGTGAAACACCTTAATATCTAAATAATTGTTGAAATAGAATAGAAAAAGTACATAAACATACAATAATATATTGGCCCAAGGGATCAATCGCCTACGGTCTCTACTTTTAGAGCATATGTTAATAAGACATTGATTTAGTGTTATGTTGTCAGAACATGGGCCATAATGAGCCATCACAAGTCCTACGGGACACCGGCCCCTGGACTACTCTCATAGATGTTGCAGCTGTAAGAACATTTCCACTATGGTCCTTCATCACCCTAATGTGCTGAACATCCTATCAATCTTATGCTGTGTTCCAATGCAGGGGCTGCGTCCTCTGAAGGTCTGATTCGTAGGACAATGTAGTCATAGCGCGGCGCCGAGGTCTGTTTGGATTGGAACACTCCTTGTTAGGCAGCCAAGAAATGCAAGCTTCTTTCTGCCCATTTTGAAGGATGGGTCCGGTGTATCCTCCGTAGCCTTAGGTATCCCATGATTCATTGCGACTCTAAGCAAGCTGGCTGCTCCGTGCTCAGAAGAAAGAGGGAAATGGGGACAAATAGTGGTGAATATTGAAAGTGTAGTTTAATATAATACATGTATGTGAATACATCTCTGTAGTATGGTGACTATAAATCTGATATTCGTGAAGACATTGCTGCTGCTAAAGCTCCTCAAAATTGTTATTAGCAGCCAGAACAGTAGTGAGAAGTTCAGCGTCCATTCTTTGTCCTGCTTTGTGTGTCAGCTGTAATTGTTGCTAGGCGACAGAGCCTACGCACAGTGAAAGCCGGACCTGTTTAAATTTAACAGCCAAAACTCTTCAGGCCTCCTTATTTTCATGGACCTAGAAGGAACTAGTCGTGGTAGACCGGGTCCTTTGAGGATGCAGACACTGAAATCGAACATTAGCCCGTCCGCCTAGCTAACCTCGTATATCCTTCCCCTCATTTTGACCAATCTGTTGCACGAGTCACTGTATGGCCTTAGCTACCTCTTCATTCACTTTGCTAAATCCTCTCTCTGCCAACTTTATTCAGTCCTCTCAGTGTCCAAACCTTTTTCGTTGATCTCTTTTTTTTTATATCAACCTCTGTATGAGCTGGGGCCAGTTGGAGCAAGTCTTATGTCAACTTTCCTTCAGTAGATACACTATATTGCCAAAAGTATTTGCTCACCCATCCAAATTATTGGAATCAGGTGTTCCAATCACTTCCATGGCCACAGGTGTATAAATTCAAGCACCTAGGCATGCAGACTGTTTTTACAAACATTTGTGAAAGAATGGGTCGCTCTCAGGAGCTCAGTGAATTCCAGCGTGGAACTGTGATAGGATGCCACCTGTGCAACAAATCCAGTCGTGAAATTTCCTCGCTCCTAAATATTCCACAGTCAACTGTCAGCTGTATTATAAGAAAATGGAAGTGTTTGGGAACGACAGCAACTCAGCCACGAAGAGGTAGGCCACGTAAACTGACGGAGCGGGGTCAGCGGATGCTGACGCGCATAGTGCGAAGAGGTCGCCAACTTTCTGCAGAGTCAATCACTACAGACCTCCAAACTTCATGTGGCCTTCAGATTAGCTCAAGAACAGTGCGCAGAGAGCTTCATGGAATGGGTTTCCATGGTCGAGCAGCTGCATCCAAGCCATACATCACCAAGTGCAATGCAAAGCGTCGGATGCGGTGGTGTAAAGCACGCCGCCACTGGACTCTAGAGCAGTGGAGACGCGTTCTCTGGAGTGACGAATCGCGCTTCTCCATCTGGCAATCTGATGGACGGGTCTGGGTTTGGCGGTTGCCAGGAGAACGGTACTTGTCTGACTGCATTGTGCCAAGTGTAAAGTTTGGTGGAGGGGGGATTATGGTGTGAGGTTGTTTTTCAGGAGCTGGGCTTGGCCCCTTAGTTCCAGTGAAAGGAACTCTGAATGCTTCAGCATACCAAGACATTTTGGACAATTCCATGCTCCCAACTTTGTGGGAACAGTTTGGAGCTGGCCCCTTCCTCTTCCAACATGACTGTGCACCAGTGCACAAAGCAAGGTCCATAAAGACATGGATGACAGAGTCTGGTGTGGATGAACTTGACTGGCCTGCACAGAGTCCTGACCTCAACCCGATAGAACACCTTTGGGATGAATTAGAGCGGAGACTGAGAGCCAGGCCTTCTCGTCCAACATCAGTGTGCGACCTCACAAATGCGCTTCTGGAAGAATGGTCAAAAATTCCCATAAACACACTCCTAAACCTTGTGGACAGCCTTCCCAGAAGAGTTGAAGCTGTTCTAGCTGCAAAGGGTGGACCGACGTCATATTGAACCCTATGGATTAGGAACGGGATGTCACTTAAGCTCATATGTGAGTCAAGGCAGGTGAGCAAATACTTTTGGCAATATAGTGTACCTGTCAGTTGTCCAGTCATCTGGAATGACAACCTTTCCACCAAGATGCTGTCTTAACTCATTGCCAAAAGCTGCACAACCTTTTTACTTTCAGCAGCTTCCAGCACGTTGGCCTCTCCTCTACCATATGCTTTAGCCTTGTTAGCTTTCCATCCAAACATCCATCTATCCATTTTCCATCACACTTATCCCAAGCTGGGTGGCGAGGGGTGCTGGTGCCCAACTCCAGCAGTCTACCCTGGACAGGTCGCCATTCTACCGCAGGGCAACACAGAGACAAACAGGACGAACAACCATTCACACACACTAAGGAGGATTTAGAGAAGCCTCTTAACCTAACAGTCATGTTTTTGGACTGTGGGAGGAAACTGGGGTACCAGGAGAGAACCCACGCTAGCTCAGGGAGAACATGCAAACACCATGCAGAAAGACCCCAGGCCGGGAATTGAACCCAGAACCTTCTTCCAAGGCAGGAGTGCTACCCACTGCTGCACTGAACAGCTATAATCCAAACATTCAGTCTCTATTTTGCCTCCCCTCATCTACATCTTCCTCCTCTTCATATTCTTCTTTGCTGGCCAGCAGTAGCCCCCTTTCCATGGGTGCCCTGTCGGTCACTGCTGATGGAGCGGGTTACACAGGATGCCCTTCCTGACACAGCCCTCTGCATTCATCTGGGCCAGCATAAGTAGAATAGAGGACATTGTGCCCCTTTGAGGCTGCATTGTTCTGTTTTTTACTAATTGTGTATTAAATTGTTTGCCATGGTGAAGTATCCTGCTGGGAGAAGTCATCAGAAGATGGGTGCAGTGTGGTGGGATGGACATGCTCAGCTTCAGATAGGATGTGTTGTTAAAAGGATGCTTACTTAAGAGGCACAGAGGTGCCAAGGAAAACATCCACACTCCCTTAAAAACATCCCAACCACCAGCTGTCAGAACTGTTACTATCAAACAGGATGGATCGTAGCTTTCATGTTATTTTCTATTAAACCATCCAGTAACCTCTTGCCCTGTTTTGGTGAACCTGTGTGAAGTGTTACCTAACTATGAGCTATAAACAGTAGTCAAGTAAAAAAAAAAAAAAAGAAGGAATTTTTTTTTTGGAAGCATTGAAATCTGATCGAAAAGGGAAATTTTAAACATTTTCTTAATATTTTCATATTTCTTATACATGGATGCCTTAAAATTTATAGTTTTGGTGGACAGATAAATTAGAATTAATAGGATTATACTTGTATGGAGACACGTTTCAGTCGCTGTGCTTCAGTCAGTGTGCGATGAATAGATTATCTGCTCAGTAGATGCCATCTCCCCATTTGCCCATCAACACCATTCTAGATCATTTCTGACACTTAATTTGTTAAACTTAGAACCTGGAACCTGCCGAGGATTCCTTCCCCTCCTTATTTTCACATTCCCTCAAATTGGGTTTTCACCTGCTCCACTGGTTGCGCCACTAAGGTTGAGAATGAAACAGCATGTGCCCTCTGGGCCACCGTAATTTGGTCAGGCTACTCGTAAGCGCACAGGCTGCCAAATGCTGAAAGGGTAATATTATTGCCATTACTGTTAATATATAATAGAAATGTACACATTTAGTGATAAAATGTCACAGAGGATGTTTATGAGGGATGGGCGTTTAAGTAGGGGGAAGCTAACCCCCCCCCCAACTAGAGTACTGGCTATAAATGGCAGCCAGTGTAGTCCTCTGCTGCTGTAAGGTTCCCCATGTTGTGTGTTCAGAGACGGCGTCCTGCCGCACTGTGGTGATGAAAGGGATGGACACGCTCACTGGATGTGTTCACATTTACTTTTTTCTGAAATTAGCCAAGTTATGATCAAATAAATCTTCAACCAACAACTAATTGTTTATTGCAGATAAAAAAAAAATAGATCAGTTGTACATTAAACTGTTTGACACATTAAAAGTAAATTTATGTCACAAAGAGGAAGAATCCAAACACTGGGTTTTAATTTATGAAAAATCTGTGAAGATTTATCTCCACTCTCCTTATCTGCATCACTCAGTGTTTGAATAAATGTTTTCACTACTGAGAGATTTTAGTCACACTAAAGCACTTGTTTGGACATGTGTGTTTACTCATTAGGAAATGATCCAGCAGTGACTATAATACAAATATAGCCAGGATGGATTCTAAACTAACACTATTACTAACTAAAGGGAAATAATAAAAAACAAAACAAGACTTTGATATTAGCTATTTTTTTGTGTGAAGAGAAAGTTATTGGCTGTAATCCAGAATAAGATTATTCAAGCAAAGGTTTTGTTGCATATGTTTTCCTAAAGTAAAAAAAAGGTCATTCTGAAAAACTGCTGTTTTTTCTATCTGACATTAAATCAGATGCACACCAACTTATTCCTGTTTGTTAAAGCTAGAATAATAATTCTGGCATTTAGTTAATTTAAGTTGGCAATATACAGGATAATAAGTTTACATTAAATGCTAAACTTCTCAGCACAGTGTTTAAGCCCTCCCTTAGGGAACAATGAACAGCATTGTGGAGTTCAGGGCTTTGCTCAGAAGTCTGGAGCAGTGGTCTAATATATGAGCCACCTGTCAGCCTCTCCATCCATCCATCCATCCATCCATCCATCCATCCATCCATCCATCCATCCATCCATCCATCCATCCATCCATCCATCCATCCATCCATCCATCCATCCATCCATCCATCCATCCATCCATCCATCCATCCATCCATCCATCCATCTTTTGGGTATTTTGCAGTGTTAGGTTTATTATTTATACATCATGTGTATTGTTATTCTGTTAGCCGGATTAGACAGAGTAGAAGGCTTTCCTTCACATTGTGGATGTCACTGCGTGTATGGAGGTCATCTAATCAGTCAGCCTTCGTGTCTTTAGAAATACAAAGGACATGGGCGCATCTTGGAGCAGGTCTGATAAAGGAGAGCTATTTGTAATTCTTGGGCATAGAGGCAAGATGCATACAGGTCAGGGCATGGATGGCGTGTCAGTTTCTGATACGGACAGCTGAGCTTCCTGATGCAACACATGGACTCATGAGGTATAAGAAGAAGGAGATGACCTTGTTCGGGGCTCAATCTTTGCTCAATCTTTGCCAGACGCTCGCTGATGTTTTTTTTATCCCACAGCTGTGCCAACCCTAAGCAATTTCTCTGTCCTGTAATGACCTGATCTGGAATAAACTCTGTTACTTTTTTACTCCTGTTTTTATAGTCCTTTTTTATATGGTTTGACCCAGTTTGAGTTAAGAACCGGTAGGGAAGTTCCGAGGCGCAGCTGCCTTCAGGGGGACATATTAACAGCAGCAGGAGGGGACTGTGGTACTTTAGAAAATGAATAGCATGATTAGGAAACAGCTTTAAATGGATAAGAAGGTACACAACATTGGATTAACACCTAGAGGACTAAGGAGAAATCAAAAGTTTACCCGGTTACTGAGACACACCCAGCCGAGCCTTATTATGGGACTGCTGCTTATATTCAGGAAACACAGAATAATGAGTCAGGAAATAATGTGTAGTTACCAAGGAAACAAAGAGTATCTGATCAGCAAATAATCTGTAGTTACCAAGGAAACAAAGAGTATCTGATCAGGAAATAATGTTTAGTTACCAAGGAAACAAAAAGCAAGTAATCAGGAAGTAAAGGGTAATCGATCTGTACTTTTTAGGGAACTAATGGTTCGTTACTCAGGAATTCGAGTATAAATTCTCATTGTTGGTTCAGAATAAACCCTACACTTCGACTATTGTCATTTTGTATACACAGAGTCTATACTAAACAAAAATGTGATGCATACAGCTTTTCAACAGTGAATGATCAGAAAAATATGGTGTAAAATGCAAGTAGAAACATTTAGTTGAGTTCTATAACTGTGAAGTCACAACTGATGAAACTGTACTTCACTGAGTACCAAATTATTGCCTAGCTATTATTTTATTGACTTTTTTAAGTCAAGCATATCAAGTAGTTGCTGTTAACTAATAATTACCTGACCATTATCTAGTGTTTATTTATCCATGTTTCCCTGCTTAGTTACACTGTGTTACTAAGCAGTAGTCCCATAATAAGACAGGACTGGGTGTTTCCCAGTAGGTAGTCAAGTCTGAGTTCGGTCTCCATTCAGGTCCCTAGCCTGAAATTTTAAATTTCAGTTGCTTTCAAGTTGCTTTGAAGAAAATTAAGTTATAATTTGAATAAAAAAGTGACCCTGGTCTTTTTTGGAATCTGTGTTAAATGTACACATACTATTTGCAAATTAAAAATGCAGCTAAAGTTAAATAGTCAGCTAAAGTAAAGAAAAGTATCACCTACCGTTCTTCATGCAACCCTCCGGTTGTGATTCTCTTCTTGCATGCTTTGCATGCTGATGTTTGTGTGTTAATCCAGGTGGAGTGTGTCCTGCAAGTCAAGGACCCTCTGCAATCAGCTGGATTTCCTTAGATAGGAAAACTTTAAACCAATCTGACTGGATGATCTGATTGACTTGTCTCTGTAGAGTGTCTTGAAATAACGTGTTATGACTCAGTAATATAGAAATAAACTGAAGTGAATTGTTTTTTCTTGAGTACCTGGAAGTTTATGAACCTGAAAGAACTTACCTTTAGGTGTATATTTGTGTTACTTTATAAATCTGGTCAGTGTATTTGGCCGTGCTACAGCTCATGCACCTATTGACACAGAGTTTGAAAAGTTAGAAAGTTGTCTGTGTTTGTTATCCCTGCCAGACCTGGTACCTCTTATTATTCTCCTTTTCAAGGAAATTGAGGGGTTTCCAGTTGGCAGTAAACATAATAAGTAGTGATTGGTGTGGGCAGCTGGAAAGAAAACAAGTTCTCTGTAGGTGGTACCTCTGATAGTCCTCGGCTCTGTAACTGTCATGGAAGGACAATGCTGCTTCTCCCCACAGATTGTGCTTTGTCTCTAGTTCTTGGTGTGTGGTTCTTGGTTTTTGGTCCCTGGTGTCTGGTTCTTGCTTCTTTACCTATGCCTCTTGGTCTCTGATTCTAGGTCACTGACTCTTAGTCTGTGGATCGAGGTCTCTGGTTATTCGTCTATGGTTCTTGGTCTTTGCATGTTGGGCTCTGGTTCTTGGTCTATGTATCATGGTATCTGGTTCTTTGTCTATAGTCCTTGGTTTCTGGTTGTTGGTCTCTGGTTCTTTGTCTATGTTCAATTCAATTCAATTCAGTTTATTTATATAGCGCCAAATTCACAACACATGTCATCTCAAGGCACTTTACAGTTCAACCAGATCATACAGTCAAATTGATACAAAGTTTTCTATCTAAGGAAAACCAGTTGATTGCATTGACTCATTGACTCAAATACAATCCCCCACACTAAGCATGCTTGTAGCGACAGTGGAGAGGAAAAACTCCCTTTTAACAGGAAGAAACCTCCAGCAGAACCAGCGCTCAGTGTGAGCGGCCATCTGCCGAGGCCGACTGGGGTTCAAGGAGACAGAAGCAGAGATACAAAAAGCAGCTGTAAAAGGCGGCCCCGTCCAGGAAACACACAGCCAGGCAGACGAGCTCCAAGGCAGCTCCCATGCCAGAGGATGAAGAGAGCACATCCACTCAGTCACGGTCAGAGAAACAGGACCACACTGGAAAACAGGCCGATCTCCAACATCTATAAACAAGGGTGTTGATAGAAGCAGCACAGCTGATGTTTCTTTCCAGGATGACGTCACAGCCAAACAGGAACAGACGAGGCAAAGCTACTCTGAGGAAAAGCAGAGAGAGCAGAAGGTTAGAGATTGAACTAACAGATTCTGCAGAATAGGAGAACAGAGAGAGAATGAAGCAGAATGATGAAATGGGGGTCCCTATGTCCTCCAAAAGTCTAAGCCTATAGCAGCATAACTATAGGGATAGCTCAGGATAACCTGAGCCACCCTAACTATAAGCTTTATCAAAAATGAAAGTTTTAAGCCTAGCCTTAAAAGTAGACAGGGTGTCTGCCTCACGGACTAAAACTGGTAGTTGGTTCCACAGGAGAGGAGCCTGATAACTAAAAGATCTGCCTCCCATTCTACTTTTAGAAATTCTAGGAACCACTAGTAAACCTGCAGATTGAGAGCGAAGTGCTCTGTTAGGAACATAAGGAACAATCAGATCTCTGATATAAGATGGAGCTTGGCCATTTAAGGCTTTATATGTGAGAAGGATGATTTTAAATTCTATTCTTGATTTAACAGGAAGCCAATGAAGAGAAGCCAGGATAGGCGAGATATGATCTCTCTTTTTAATTTTCATTAGAACTCTGGCTGCAGCATTTTGGATCAGCTGAAGGCTTTTAACTACAGTTTGTGGACTTCCTGATAGTAAAGAATTACAATAGTCCAGCCTTGAAGTAACAAATGCATGGACTAGTTTCTCAGCATCACCCCTGGACAGGATATTTCTAATTTTTGCAGTATTCCTCAGATGAAAGAAGGAAATTCTAGAAACCTCTTTGATATGGGATTTAAATGACAGGTCCTGATCAAAAATAACACCAAGATTTTTTACTTTATTATCTGAAATCAGTTTAATCCCATCCAAATGAAGTGACTGGCTAATCAGTTTCTTTTTCAGAGACTCTGGTCCAAAAACTATAACTTCTGTTTTGTCTGCATTCAGAAGCAGAAATTTAAGAGTCATCCAGGTTTTTATGTCTTCAAGACATGCCTGTAATCTATGTAATGGGTTAGCTTCATCTGGATTTATAGACAGATATAGCTGGGTATCATCAGCATAACAGTGGAAATTAATCCCATGCTGTCTAATAATTCTACCAATTGGGAGCATGTATAAAGTAAAGAGAATTGGTCCTAGCACTGATCCCTGTGGTACTCCACAGGTAACCTTTGAGCGTGTTGAAGATCTATCATTAACATGAACAAACTGAATTCGATCAGATAGATAAGATTTAAACCAGTCTAGTGCTGTTCCTTTAATTCCAACAAAATATTCAAGTCTTTCTAAAAGAATATTATGGTCAACTGTATCAAATGCAGCACTAAGATCCAACAGGACAAGCACAGATACAAGTCCATTATCTGAGGCCATGAGAATATCATTAGTGACTTTCACCAGAGCTGTTTCAGTGCTATGATGAGCTCTAAAGCCAGACTGAAACTCTTCAAAAAGTTCATTATGGTGGAAGTGATCGCAAACTTGTTTGGCAACTACTTTCTCAAGAATTTTGGATAAGAAAGGAAGATTGGATATAGGTCTATAATTGACCAAGTCATCTGGGTCAAGAGACGGTTTCTTAAGCAGAGGTTTAATTACAGCAACCTTAAAAGCTTTAGGTACATATCCCTGTAACAGAGATAGATTAATCACATCTAAAATGGAGGAGGAGATCAAAGGGAATACCTCCTTAAATAACCTGGTTGGAACTGGATCTAACATACAAGTTGAAGGCTTAGATGAAGACAATAATTTTGCTAATTCAGAGAGTTCAACTGGATCAAAGCAGTCTAAACCCGGTTCAGATTCCATGACTACCTCAGGTACAATCGCGGATAGAGGAGTGCTTATGATCTTATTTTTAATAAGATCAATCTTATTTATAAAGAATCCCATAAAATCATTGCTGCTAAGAGCAGGTGGAATGGACGGTTCAACAGAGCTATGGCTCTGGGTGAGTTTGGCAACTGTATTAAAAAGAAATCTAGGATTATTCTTATTCTCCTCTATTAATGAGGAGAAGTATGCTGCTCTTGCTTTACAAAGGGTCCTCTTATACAGCAGTAAACCATTTTTCCAGACTAGGAAGGACTCTCGCAGGTATCATGTATATAGTTCTTTGTCTATAGTTCAAGGTTTTGGTTGTTAGTCTCTGGTTCTTTGTCTATGTTTCATGGTATCTGGTTCTTTGTCTATAGTTCTGGGTTTCTGGTTGTTGGTCTCTGGTTCTTTGTCTATGTTTCATGGTATCTGGTTCTTTGTCTATAGTTCTGGGTTTCTGGTTGTTGGTCTCTGGTTCTTTGTCTATGCATCGTGGTATCTGGGTTCTTTGTCTATAGTTCTGGGATTCTGGTTGTTGGTCTCTGGTTCTTTGTCTGTGTATCATGGTATATGGTTCTTTGTCTATAGTTCTGGGTTTCTGGTTGTTGGTCTCTGGTTCTTTGTCTATGTATTGTGGTATCTGGTTCTTTGTCTATAGTTCAAGGTTTTGGTTGTTGGTCTCTGGTTCTTTGTCTATGTATCATGGTATCTGGTTCTTTGTCTATAGTTCTGGGTTTCTGGTTGTTGGTCTCTGGTTCTTTGTCTGTGTATCATGGTATATGGTTCTTTGTCTATAGTTCAAGGTTTTGGTTGTTAGTCTCTGGTTCTTTGTCTATGTATCATGGTATCTGGTTCTTTGTCTATAGTTCTGGGTTTCTGGTTGTTGGTCTCTGGTTCTTTGTCTATGTATTGTGGTATCTGGTTCTTTGTCTATAGTTCAAGGTTTTGGTTGTTAGTCTGTGGTTCTTGAAGATAAAGTTTCTATAACAGTGGACATTGGCTGTGTTGGCAGTGATTTATAATCAACTTTGGTTTGAAATTATTATATTTATCCAATGTCTGTGATGCATGATAGGGGTGGAGCGGTTCACAAAATCCACGGTGCGGTTCGGTTCACAGTTTCGTGGTCACGGTTTTTGGTTCGGTATATGTTGATTGTTTGGAAAATCTCTAAGCTGACATGTTGGTCGTGTTGCTGTTAGCATAAACAAAACGTGTTGCACAATGCTTGCACACTGTTGCACTTTTATCCACAACTTTCTTTCCGCCGTCATCGTAGGTCACTCTAAATGCAAAGTGGTCCCATACAGCAGACCTATAAAGTGCTGCTGGCGCGTCTTCCAACTCCTGTTCTTTCCCACTCGCCATACCCACACAATTCTCCACAACAACTGATTTTTTTCTGCTACACCCGGCTACGCTGCTTCGCTTCTTCTTCTTGTTTACTACTGGTGATTGGCTTTGGTCACAGTACCGCCACCTTCTGCTCTGGAGTGTAAACGCTTCGCCTATGAGAAAAAGGAGCAGCGCATGAACCGAGCGCAACACACGCGAACCGAACCGAGACAGTCGAACCGAACGGTTGGGACGGTTTTCATAAACCGTTCCATCCCTAATGCATGAAAAATATTATTTCCTTTACTTAATACTCTGATAACAAACAAAAAAAAACCTGGATTGGGATCATTTTTAATTAGCTTTAATTCTTGCTCATCATCTGCCATTAAATTATTTAATGGTCGGAGTTTAATTTTCTCCTCCAGTTTAAGGAGTTATGTTCCTTAATATAGTTAGGTTAAAAACAGGCGATCTACCGCAGAGGATGTTGTTTTTCATAGCTGATTTTATTGTTATTAAGGTTGTGTTACTGAAAACAATTCGATTTTCTACTAGCAAGTTAAATATCTCCAGATCTTTAACTCTACACTAACAATAAAGGTCCAGCTCACAGTTGAAGTCATTAAACTGACTTTAATAATTGCTTTATTGTTTTGGAACTAATGTATTTGATATAATATAATATAATATATATTTTGGAGACTGAATTCAACTCATCACATCATCTATCCAGTCTTTTATAAAAAGTCGGGTATGAGCAGCAAATTGAACATTTTCTTTGTATTTTGGTCTAAATGGCACATTAACCGTCCTTTCTTTGATGTTCAGTGTGTGGTTGTGTATCTGACAGGGCTTTTCCACTTGGGCTGTGCGTGTGTGTGTCTGAGTGTTTTACCATCTGTTCTTTAGGTTTTAGCTCTCCATCAGTGTTTTGTTGGCTCTGCCTCGTCTTTGGAAAATCCAGCTTCTTGGCTGTTTGTGTTAGCTGTCAGTCCTGCAGCGAAGGAGCCTGTTGGGTAATTTTATTCATTGATTTTTTTTTTGTGTGTCCAGAGTTATATTCCTGTGATCCATAAACACCTTCACGATTTGTGACACCACTTCAGAAAACTTTTTATAAACAAATGATGAAGCTCTCGGGCTTTTTTGAGAAACATATTATAATCTCGTGTGCATCAGTTTGACCTTGAGGCTCATATTTCTCTATACTTTCAATAAAATATGTCAATATCATGTAAGTGATATATGTTTTATAAACTCACTTCTTATTATTGATACAGTCGTATGAAAAAATGTTTTTAAAGGTTTACTGTAGCCCTGTTTCCAGACATTCAAACCCAGGACTAACCGGCAGACATATAACCACATATCATCTGACTTTTTTAATAATTTGAAGTGTTTTTCATATTACCATGCTCCATCTACTGGTTGAGGCATCATTTTGGCTTTATCCTTCTTTTTCCTCATTCCAAGCCAACCTTTCAGGCTCTGTCCTGTCCATTGATTGTCATTGTCTTTTTTGGCACACTAGCATTTTTCGGTTATTATGCTAATTGTCATGGTACAGATAACCTGAATAGAGGGAAAATGCAGTTTTATTAGATGTAATGCCAGTTACTATCATTAAAGGTTGTTTAACAAACCTGACATTAAATAAATAAATGCATGGTATCTTTTTAGAGTGCTTTGCACTACATTTATTCACATATCCACCCACTGATGGTGGAAAGCTACACTGTAGCTACAGCTGATCTGGGGCAGACTGACAGACGCCATATTTTGCAGACCTGTTTTAATTTAACAATTATCAGTCTCTCTAAAGTAAATACACAGAATCTTAATTTAATTTCTTTCTTTAACTGTAGGCCACTCTAAAGCTTTTCATAGTTTTCACTGTTGATCTGCTTTGGGGATTTCTACTGTGGCTGTCATGATCTGGCCTGATTGCTCACCTTATGTTCATTTCACTTACCTGCCTAACTTTGCCTGGTTTTCTAATTATCTCTCAATTCATCCACCTGCGTCTGTGCTATATATGCGGTTCAGCCTGAGCGACCGGGGCCAGATCATTTGTGAATTGTGTTCTGTCTGGTCATTTTTAGTTCAGTTTCAAGGTTCATGTCCTGGTTCATGAGTGCCAGTGGGTTGATAGGTTTTGTGTTTGTCTTGTCTGTTCTGGCCCTTCTCATTGGAGCCCTCGGGGTTTTGGCTCGGAACGTGGGGAGGGTTTCTTTTATTCCTGTAAGCCTGGAGACCAAGTTAAAGTTTTGCAGAAATCCTGGTGCCACGTCTTGTCTCTGCCACTCAGCCTGCCTGTCTGCATCTGTGCGTGTCCGTCTGGGCACGCTTCTGGACTCTCTGGAACTCTGAACTGGCCTGGGTGCTCTGTGGATTCCTGGAACCCTGTTTATGTCTGTTCATGTGTGGGTCAGGACTCCTAATTGAGCTGAGGACTCCTGGATCTCAGAACGGTTCGGTACTGAATTGGATCGGTCTCCTGTCAGCTCTCTGTGGTGGCTGCATTGATCGGGGACTGCCCTGGATCCCGTTCATTAGTCCATCGGATGGATCCTGCCTTCCACGCAGAGAATGGACTGAACTTTTAAACCAGAGTCAATGATGGGTTGCGCCCCGTCCCTGCAGTAGCTGTAGTCGCAGATCCACCGCCCTGTGCTTCAGTTTGTTTTTGTTTTAATAAATGTTTTAAACGTTCGCACTGACTGTCTCACCTTGAATCCTGGGTCCATCTGTTCCGTTCCATGACAGTTGCATCACCCCAGTGTGCTTAATGTTGAGGTAATTACCTGATGGCTTGGCTTTGTTCCTCAGGGTATAATGGTAGAAAAGGTATATCATGGTTCTATTAAGTATAACAGGTATTGAAGGTATTGAGGAGCCAAGCAGCCTTAGACCGTCACACTGCCAGCTATACGTTTGATTGTAGGACTGATGTGTTATGATCTTACATTTTTGACCTTTTGTTTCTGTTTAGGTTTTTATTTTTTGGGGTTCTCAAGTTTGCTTTGTTTTGTTCTGTGTTGTTCTCTAGATTTAGGTCATTTTTATGTTCTAGTTTTGCTCTTCGTGGTTTTCTCTTTTCATTAACATTTCTTGATATTACTTATTCCTTGGTCTAGTTTTAGTTATAGTTGTTCTTTCTCTTATCTTTAGGTGAGGTTTTCCATGGCTTCAGTTATCTCCCATTCCTTCTCTTGTCCTCTTTTTTTCCCCCTTTGGTCATTCCTTACTTTGTAGACATTAGTTTTATTCCCCTTTAACCTTCCCGCTTATGTCTGTTCATGTGTGGGTCGGAACTCCTAATTGAGTTGAGGACTCCTGGATCTCAGAACGGTCCGGTTCTGAATTGGATCGGTCTCCTGTCAGCTCTTTGTGGTGGCTGCATTGATAGGGGACACCCTGGAGGGTTCTGCGCTAAATCCCGTTCATTAGTCCATCGGATGGATCCTGCCTTCCATGGACTGGAGAATGGACTGAACTTTTAAACCAGAGTCAATGATGGGTTGATTCTTTTCTAGTTACTTTTAGATCCTGTTGTTTCTCCGTGGTTATTCTTTGTTGCCCCTCTAATGTCCTTTCCTTTCAGTTAGCTCCTTCTAGCTACTCTGTCCACACCTGCTCCCTATCAGCTAATTAGTTCTCCCATTGTTCCTGTCTCGCATATAAACACCTTCTATTCAGTTCCTCATTGCTGGATCCTCATCAATCTTCAGCTTTATTCTTCTCTAGTGTCTACTAGTTTTTTGCTTCTTGAGTTTTCTTGTCAATCGGTTCTGGACTATGGATTCTGTAATTTTATTTCTTCATTCAATTTAGCAAGTATTCATCTCTGCCTATTCTACTCTGCACCACAACATCCACCAACCCTGACATGATGATGCTTTTCTGAATTTTCCTTTTACACTATGACAGATAGAGGAGTTGCAAGTTAAAATGTTCTGCTCATGCCTTGTCAGTCTAGAGAATCTCATCCAAACATCTTGGGGATCATTATGATGGTTTTTGTTAAATGTAAAACGAGATATTTTGGTCAGTTGTTGGGTTCAACCTGAAGTCTGTTGGTCTTTATGAACATTCTTAGTTCATTTCTTTTAACTTTCTGTTAAAGTTTTTGATGATCTCTTGGAGCGCTTCCGTCTCCCTGAAGTCAGTGTAATCTGACTGTAGGTTTTAACAGTTCACATACAGTAACAGTAGGTGTTATTTGTTAGAATCTTTTAGCCTATTTCTTGTTTTCCAACAGGTTATATTTCAGGGGTTCATTGATTTTGAATGTTTAAGGTAAAAGGTAAGCGAAGTCATATATTTTTCTCTCCAGGGACAGTTCCCTGTCATTGGTTTACTTATTAACTGAATAGTTTAAAGTATTAAATGTGTATTTTTCTTTTTTTTTTTTTAGATATCTCTGGCTGTATTCACATACCATTTCCATCATAAACTTACCAAGACAAGCTGCCTTTTGAGCTCCCTTTGTCCGTTCATAAATCACAAGACGATACGCTGATATCCTGCACAGCTGTACCAAAAGTAAAGACGGCAGGGTGGGATAACAGGAAGGTCGCTCTGCAATGCTTTAGCAATCAGCATAACATCAATGTTCAAAGAGCAACTTAGTGCAGTGATCCTGATGTGAGCTGAGTAAATACTTCAGATTAGAAATATATATTCTACCCTTCAATCATCTCATATTACTTGATTTAGCTTCTTCAGTCGGTTGCCTTAAAATGCATGATTTAAATAGTTGAACTCTTAATTCTCAGCACTGAAATGAAATCAGAGATTTGACTACTTAAAAACATTATTTAAGTAGTCTAAGTAGTTTAATGATTGTTCCAAAACTGTTCTTTTTTTGTTGCCTGGTTGTGATGTAGGAACTGCATTATACCGTTGAAAGAGTCAAAGTTCACCTATTGGGTCATCCTGTTAAAACTAGGGAAACATGATTTGCATTGGGATGATGGATTGATGGATAATGGCTCAATGATGGATCAATGATGGATGGATGGATGATGGATCAATGATGGATCAATGATAGATGGATGGATGATGGATCAATGAATGGATGGATGGATGGATGATGGGTGTTGGTGGTTGACTGTGCCAGGCACCCCCTTTGGTACTCCCAGTTTTAACTACACCTGAGGGCAACATGCAACAACACAACATTTGAGTGGGCGCAGGGAGGATCGGGGTCTTCTCAAACCCCTGTTCCCCGGCTGCCGCCTGGAGTCTGGGGCCTTGAGGGAGATTGGGTCGCCTGGTCCGAGGTCTTGGCGGGGGGCTGCTGCAGGGTCTGAGTGGCCTGCAGGTGCCAGGGCTGTCATTTCTGCTCTCCCCAAAGGGGGGGTGGAGGGAGGGGTGACTGGGGTATTGAGGGGTAGGAAGTGGCCAGGTGAATTATTTCGGGGTTGGTGTAGGCTCTGGTTGGGTGGTCTGTGTGGGACATGTTGGCCCCGTCCCCGGCAGTCCCCCCCCAATTTGGAGTTCAGGTTTACCTATTGTGTTAATCGTAATCCCTGCATGAATCATGATAAAGCTAGTCGGGCTCTTTTTGACATCAAGACAATTATTGTTATTGCCACAACGCCAGACAGGACACTGTTAAAAAAAAAAATTAAGTAAAAATCATTTGTGATAGATGGCTGATGAATGGATGATTGATGGATGGATGGATTATGGATTGAACCTCCTCCTGGGAAATTAGATCAGCATCTTGTTTTTCTCTGTTCAGATTATAAACCACTTTATAAGAGACAACCTGCATTAAAAAGAACAGTAAGGAGATGGACACAGGAAGCTGAAGAAGCCCTGCAAGGTTGTTCTGAGGCTACAGACTGGGATGCTCTGTGTCAGCCACATGGAGAGGACATCAAAGCAATGACTGAGTGAGACTGACTACATCAGCGCCTGTGTAGAAAACACCATCCCTACCAGAACAGCTTCCCAGATAATAAAGCATAGATCACTGGTGATCTGAAGCAGTAAAACAGTATTAAATGATTTATTTAATCGATGGAGAAAAAAGTATATAGCACCTGTTTAAAGTTGCACAAACCTCTGCAGATCAGGCCTCTAGTGTCAATCATTAGATTAATTAAAGATGAATTTAGTAAAATCTGCCCAAGAGGCTGACATTGAAGTGTATTTTAGCTGCAATCCAAATGCTTTGCTTGGTTTTAGAAGCTCTGCTATCTCAGCCGGCCTTTCATTCAAGAGGCTTTCTAAATTGCCGGCTCAGTAAAAATCCAGGGAGCAACAGGAAAGATTAAAATAGGGATTGTTGTGATGTCATGCTATGACGTAACTGCTGCCTTTTGGAGATTCAGAACAGGAAGCAGAATCTGCCAGGTGACAGTTTGGTTTAAATGTTCTCAATTGTTTCGTTTCCAAACCCGGAGGGGCAGCTTTTTTCCCATGCTAAAGGACAGCTGCTCTGTGTGTAAATTGGTGGACTCTCATAAATAAGCACATTCTTCTAAAGGGAAACATTACAAGTGGGAAATTGAGTGTTTGCTTCAGTGTCTGTCTGAAAGGCCTCTAATACAAAGGCGAGTGTGTATGCTAGTGTTTGATATGGCCTTGGTTGCAGAAAACGTATTGTTTCTGATTGTGTGAATGTTAAATTGATCATTATCATAAATAGTACAATAGCTTACTAATAACTGCAATGAAGGTCAGGAAATGAGATAACATTCATACAGACTATTTATGAATTTGTCAAACTGCAGATGCTTAAGGTTTTATTTCAGTTCCAAAATAAATTCACTACTTTTTTTTAGTACAACATGATTTCTGACCACCAGCAGAATCTAGTTGTAAAACCAGAGAAAAACAACATGTTTGATTAATATTAATAATCATTCTTGGTTTGCACAGAAATCTCAATTAATGTTCTCCAAGAGCATAAAAAATATGATTAAAAACTTGAAATGAAATGGATGCATGAATCTTCATGCTGTACTGAAACATTTTGATCAGTTCTATTAAATTATTTTGCTCACTCAGTTCATCCAACTAAATTTCTGGTTCATATGCAGTTAGAATGAGTAAAAAAAAGCGTTGCTTCTCTGTAAATAATGAGCTATAGCTGTATTTCCTTTTCATTTACATTAAAAATAAAAACATTCAGTGTTGTACTCAGAAAAGTTTAACTTCCATTGATGTTATTTTAAAATAGATCGAAAGGATCAGGAAGATGTTTCTGGTTCTTGGTAATGCAGACGGGGGGCGAAGCAAATGGCCGCCAGTGTCCTGACTCCTGGCTACCGTCAACCAGGTCAGGTTTGGTCGCTCCATCCCCCGCTGGCTCCCTGCCCCCGTCCGCCGGGGTTCCCGGACAAGGCCCGGAGCTGACGGCTCAGTTCTGCTGCACTGTAGTCGACCAAAATCCCGAATGATTTTGAAATTCCCCCCAACATTTTTTTTAGGTACGGAAAGTAGGACATGTCGGGAAAAAGAGGCCGTCTGGTCACCCTACCATATCAACAATTAGATGTTTCAGTGAGTGAGTGCTTGTTGCTATGATGCGTCTTTGCACAGCAGCTTTGCTCATGTTAAACCAACCAATCAGCACACATCAGACCATAAAAGGAAGAAAACCTGTCGTTTCATTGTAGGGCTTTTAACCAGGCTGCATTAGGGCTCATAGAACAGAAAATATGCCATTTTTAGCCCAACCAATGTTACACACCCTATTCAGAGACCTTAAGGACCAGATACCCTATAGAATCATTCTATCACACCTTTTTAAGAACCTGTATTATATAAATCTAGTATCTATTCCATATCAAACTATCTTGTAATTTCTGAGTGAATAACACAGTGCCGCTCTCAGTAGGATACAGTGTTTCATTCACATGATAATGGGCTCAGTTTCAGCTTGATCACCTTCTGATTCCTCCACCAGGCAGGTTAGTGGATCAGTGGAAATCACTCCTTAGCTCTGTTTGACCCATACAGTAGGTTCAGGACTCTCAGTTCAGGCATGATCAAACAAATCAGGTGAAATCCTCGTTATTTTCTGTACAGTAACACTTATTGAATTGCTTTTCTTGGTGCGCACTAGGTTAGCCGAGGGAAGCTTGATTTCCTGTCTGTTTAACTTTGGCCATTAGTTTAGCAGATACTGAGTGAGTTTACAGACGCAGAGGTCCGTACTCCAACGCCACACGCTAACTGAGATTGAACAGAGTATAGAATGAGGAAATAAAATGATTCGAATCCAGGTGGCTCAGATAACAGCCTGTTTGACTCAGTCATTGAACGCACCACAACAATAGAAGCTCAGATGGAACACAGGTATAGTTGATGATTCCTTTACAAGTGGAGGAAACATGGAATAGGAGCCTTCTTACCAACATTACTCTGGGGTACGTAGGCTGGATGTGTTTGTGTGTGGAGTTTCTCTGATGACCTGGAAATCTTCCATAATGATTTCTGTATTTTATGTTAGATATTTTCATCCCATCTATTAAATTTAGTGCACTTGTTGATCTTTTCTCTTCTTCATAAGAGAACAGCAAGCATGGCAGGCAATATGGCCTTTTTTGACCTGCTGTATATCAGTCAGTCCTCTAGGAGCTAGAATAGGTTAGATACTTTAAAAATTCTCTGCCCTGTGAATCTGCTGGCAGTTCATTTGCCATCTATTAAGAAAGGCTTCCTTTTTGCCTTTTCAAACATTGACTCTATCAGAATCAGTCATTATTGTTGGCCATAATGCAGGATCATTGAAATTAACGGCATGATCCATCTCTGAGCAACTTTGCTCAGACTCTGGCAGTAAGACCCTCCACCTGCACTATCTGTTATCGGTAGAGATTTAAAAGGAAATGTGTTTCCCCCTTATACTAGCTAGCAGATTCTATACTTTAAAATCACATTGATAAACGCATTGCTTCTTAACTGGCTCTGAATGGGCATCATTCTTCTGATATTCCATTCCTGGACCCGTTCCTGACTCATCCTCTTTTTATTTTTAATATTTCCTCCTAAAATCACTCTTGCTTTTGGTGTCATCTTCCCATTTTCCCACTTTTCTAATCTGTATGTCGGACTACTGAGATCCTGACATTCTTAGTTTGCAGCAATTGACTTAAGTTACTCTAATATTAAATATTTTTATCACAAATATTTTCTGAAATATTACTTCTGCCTGTATTTTTAATTGTCAGACTGTCTAGTTTAGACCCCCCCTCTGTTCCCGGCCTGGGACAATTGACCCGTGTGTCCCGCCCTGTTGGCGGGCATGCAGCAGTCTGTCAAACATTTAGCAAAGAAACCCACAACTTGATGAGTCCCAAGACATGGGGGGGAATATTCTGTGGTCTGACAGGACAATAGTGGAGTGTTTGGAAAGGTCTGCTTCTGCTTTTACTTCATTAAACAGCATTACAGTGAAGGGGACACTATTCCCACTAATGGTGGCAGTGTGTGGAGCTGGAAGCAATCATTCTGCTCTGGATCTGAGGACACCAGCAGAGAATGTCAAGCCATCAGTTTGGGATTCTTGGCGTTGGATTATCTGCAGGACCATGATGCACAGTGAAGCTCCGCCTTTGAAAGGCTCAGAAAGTGGGGCGGCCTAGTCAAAAATGTGATTTCAACCGGATGAAAATACTGGGGCATTATGCTGGTGAAGATTCTCAGTCATCAGGAAGGTTGTTTTCTCTTTGAACAGAGGAGGTGGATGCAGATTTCAACTTTCAAAACTCTACAATGCAGCAATAGAGCTGATTCCTTCCTGCTATCATTACATCCGTAACCCTTTTACAGGGGAACAGAAGACCTCGCCTATTCAGCTACTGTATAAAACCTCGAACTCAACGGTATTTCTCACATTTTGGATTGAAAAAGCTTCCTGGATGGGAAGAGAAACGTTTTCAGTCTTGAAAACAAAGTCCAGTGGATTGCTTTTTAACATTTTTGGAATACTGGAGCATTATCTGAAACTATTGTAAAATTGTTTTTTTTTCTAAAAAGAACTATTGTTTAAAAACTGATTAACTTTGTCTGACATCCTAAAACATGGTTATATTAAAACATTTCATTTAGAATAAATCAGGCTGTGAATATAAGGATAGAAAACATGCAGATGTGAGGGCATGAATAGTTCTCCACAGAATTGTAAAAACTCGCTTTGTGAAAAATGTTGCTGTCATAATCAGTTATTGCCGGGGTGGGAAATTCCAGTTCCTGGGGGCTGATATCCTGAAACTTTTAGATCCATCCTTGGTCCAACACACCTGAATCAAATGGCTGAATTACCTCCTCTGTACGCAGTCGCTTCCTCCACAGTCCTCTGTATCATCTAATTATTTGATCCAGGTGTGTTGAACCAAAGGCTTATCTAAAAGTTGCAGGATCCCGGCCCTCAGCAACCGGAATTGCCCACCCCTGATTTATTGGAATTGTTTGACTGTATGCTGGAGTCTCTCTAAGTGAAGGTGTTTCTTGTTAATCACAGGAGCCTTTACCAAAGCCAGACATGGAGCAGAAGCTGCGTTCAGCCTCCACTGTAGATGAATTGATGAGTCTGATCTATCCCTCTTACTGGGCTGCCCTGAAGTGCAGATCCAAACTTTCTGCTGCTGCCTCCCCAGCTTCCAAATTCACTCAGCGCTCACAGACTCAGCGGCTGCGGCCACCAGCAGACGCAGAGGAGCCGATATACGCAGCTGCCTACCTCAACTTGGACGTCCTTAAAAGTAGGTTTCCTTTATTTCCCTTACTTATATTTTTGAAGCATAAATCCTTTATTTCCAGGTGAATTTTACCATAATGAACATCTATGTCATGCAGTGCTATGCTTATATGACCTGTAATGGTGCGTTACCTCTGGGCGCGTTCTGGGTGTCAGCGTCTGATTTACATGCAAAGCACTGCGTCAGAGCGTCTGAGCATCCAAGTGTCCAACGCCTTAAAAACATGTTAAAACAATTTTTCCAACTTATAAAGTAAATAAAGCCAAGCTGCTCTCTAGCTTAAAGCTACAGAACGGAGCAGAACAGAGCTTCAATGCAACTTGAATACGGTTTGATCCAGCGTCCAAATTTCTGCATTTAAGCACTTTTGATGCACATAATGGCTTTGGAGTGAACGCAGCATAAGTTCTGGTCTGACAACATGAACATGGGTGTTAATGGCTCCTAAAGGAAGCCGTCCTGATGTGAGAGCTCTAGGCCTAGATTAGTGTGTCTTCTCCTTTAAAGTAAACTGGGGTCTATTTAGTAAATAAAGCAAGAGTTTCTGAAGGACAACATATCAGTTCTTCTTGTTCCTTGTCAAGCAGAAATAGTTCAGATAAAGATAAGATCAAACAATCTACATGCAGGACTTTCTCCTTTAAAAACAATGGAAACCTGCAACATCGTACGCTGATTTACAGCTTCCTTCCTACAGACATCAGGCTGCTTTTCTCCCGCATATTTTCTGTTCTGTTTCAAGTTTGGCAAAAAAAGTGAAGATTTCACAAAACAAAATGTTTCTGGATTTTTAACATTGAGAGTTTTGGGTCCGCCATTATTTTGACATTCTTTGCAAAACTTTACAGGAACTGGAGGCTTTGTTCCAGGAAGATTAGGCAGATTTATGGGTAAAGAAAATAACTCCTAGAATTGCCACATAACACTGTTAGATGTCAGTGACAGTAAAAAGGCATCGTTACCCTTTGATCAGGGTCATTCAGGTCAGTGTTTTCTATTATTCTTACAATCTAAATCCAAATGGCTCCAGTCATGAGTTCCTGTAACACGCTCCAATTGTTCATAACAGAAAGATTGCAAAATAAATCAGATTGTTTCAGAATATTTGAACTTCTGGACAAATCTGTGCAGCCAGAGGTAGGAACCTTTAGTTGACCTAACAAGTTGATAACCAGTTATCTGGTAGAACTGGAGTGCAGCAGTTTAGTTGATTAATCCCTAATGTTCTGTCAACAGTCATTAGTCTCTGGTGATAAATCTCACAGTGATGACTGGAATCTGAAAAGGGGACACATAAAGACATGTTGCAAACAGCCGCCTTTTTTGTGTGCAGGTATAGAGTTGGAGTGGAGGAAAACTCAATGCATGCCCAGAGAAGTGTGTGTTGATGTGGGCAGGGAGTTCGGGGCTCCCACCAACGTCTTCTATAAGCCACCGTGTGTGTCTGTATATAGGTGTGGAGGATGCTGCCCCTCCGAGGACAAGCAATGCCGAAATATCTCCACCGGTTACCTCAGCAAAACCGTAAGTAAACCACATTCACACTAAAGATTTACACTGATGCTGTTTTCTGTGGTAAATTCAAATGAAAGAGGAACTGCAAGATGACATTTACATCAATGCATTAACATGCATTGAATCTGATCTAAGAGCTTTATGGACTCTGGGTTCCCCTGCTTCCAGCAGATCTGTTCCATGTTGCCCTCCTGTTTCCGAAGCATCACTTTGAAAGCTGGACACCAACATTTGAAAATCTTGGCTTCTCTCTAGCTGAGTTGGTTGGTTGATCAAAACAAACATTGGATTCACTGAGGCTACGTTCACACTGCAGGCATTGATGCTCAAATCCCATTCTTCTGTGTGGTCGTTCACACACCCAAATATATGCGACTTGTATCTGATACAACGCAAATGTCTCGCATGCGCAGTAGAGGACGCAATGACGTCACGAGCAGAATGCGTGCTCTGTGTTTACGGAAGTAAACATGGACGGTAGCTCTGGAGCGCATCTAGCCATCTTTCATTTCTTTCCCAACCTCAGCCAGTGCATCAACAATCTTTCCAAGATGGTTGAAAATAAAGACTGCTCTCTGCATTATCGTCCACCATGGCTGTTGGTTTTCTTGCCTCTTCTGCGTAGCAAGACCTTTGAGTATTAATGGCGTTCAGGTTGGATGAATGCTACCTGGCCGTTCAGCCACAGGTTTCATTTGAAAAGATCAGATTCGTATCGGATTCAGGACCGCAGAGCCAAGTGGCCTGGGTTGCATTGGAAAGAATCAGATCTGTGTTGTTTAGACAGTCATGAAAAGATCAGATCCAGGTCGCATATCAGCAAAAAAATCAGATTTGGGTGACTTCAGGCTGCAGTTTGAACGTAGCCCTAGATTTTGAATTTGACACTTTGGAAACAAACTGATACAATAGTTCAAGCTACCAGCGGAGGAATTGAAATGATTGGTTTCTGATACCAAGCTCAATCATCTGAAATTAGTTTCATGAACATGAGTTAAACTTCCAGGGTTGGTGTCACATATTGAAAGTACAGCATTAGTTAATTCCTCCATAGAGACTAAGTCAAATTCAAGCCACTAATTTTACCCAGAATTCAAACCCATGGGTGAGCTCCACCTTAAATCATATCCAGTGACAACAAAGGTGGACTTCAGAGTAGTGGTGTTAGTTGCAGATGTTTTTTCCTTCAACTGGGGGGTTGCTGGTTCAAATCCCAGCTCAGTCTATCTCAGGCAATGTGCCCCCTGCTGGCTGCTGATGGTGATCAGAAGACCTGCTGGCAGTCTGCCTTCTGTCAGCGTTGCCCAGGCAGCTGTGGTTGTGATGCAGCTCCCTACCACGAGTGAATGAATGATCAATACCAGTATAGGGAGTGTTAGGGAGCAGGCTTAGACTGGTAATCTATGATAGCGGGCATATGCACGGTGGGCCGGTCCTAATTTCAACATGCGAGGTCCAGCCCTCCTTAAATCATACCGGCCACAACACCTTCTCTCCGGCCGAAGCTCCTACGTATGACATTAAATAACTCAAGGAGCTCTAGAAGTAATCCAATATTAACTACCTAAATGATGCATGCAGTATATATAGCACATCCCTGTGACGGTTGGCATATGGTGTCATTTTCTATTTCTTCAAACTGTAAAATCCTTGCAACAAACTAAATTATAATGAAACAAAAATTCTTTCTTTAAACCAAACTATGATGTTCCTCTTTTATTTGGAGAATTTATGTTTGAATATTTTGCAAAAATATGTTGCAGTTCGGGTTGCTCAGTGGAGCGGTGGGTGGCACTGCTGCCTTGCAGCAACAAGGTTGTGAGTTTGATTCCCGGTCCGGGGAATTCTCTTAGTGTGTGTGAATGGTTGTTTGTCCTGTTTGTCTCTGTGTTGCCCTGTGTGGACCCTGCCTCTCACCAGTAGACAGCTGGATATAGGCACCAGCACCCCTCACGATCCCACTTGGGATTAAGCTTATCAGAAGATGGATGGATGATGGGATTATGCATCTAAAGGCTAACGTTTCCCGTCTTACTATTATTATTTGATTGGTTACCAAAGCCAGTCTTGGTGATGGTTGTCATGTTGTCGTTAGCAACAATAATTTATCTCAGTACAGACTACCATCTCAGAAGAATGTTTCCTGAGCCTTGTTGAGTCTTTGCTGCGGAGCGTTATGGCAGAAAGCCTAGGCTGATAGCTCACAGTAACTTAGCATGCTGCCAAACGGGGTTTTCACATTTTAAAGTCTTTACAAAACAAATGATTGGAAGGTTTTTTTGTGTTTTTTTTTTTTTCATTTTTGTTGTGAAAGAATAATTGTTTTTACAACTGATTTCTTAAAACTGATGATTTCTTTTCTTTAACATAAACATTCAGGGATGCTGTTTACATTATACGTCCTTGGACACAGCTGAGAAAGAGAGATCCTGTCTTTTTTTCCAGCATTTGTTGTCATTCCACTGTCACAAGTACAGAGCGACGAAATGTACTCTGCATTTAACCCATCCCTTTGGGGAGCATGGGCTGCCATTGTGCAGCTCCTGGGGGAGCAGAGTGGGGTTAAGGGTCTTTCTGGGGCACATAAGAAACCGTTTGATGTGGATATCTCAGATAAAGTCCTTATGTGTCCTTTGGTGGACAGTAAACGCTGCTGCCTGCTGTCGTCCTGAACATTAATTTCGAAGAACTTGGAATTGATAAAGATCACAACACATGTTTTCCATAAAGACTTCCTGAAGAGGAATATCAGCCCAAGTGACATCTTCCTGTATTTGGATTGGAGCAGGAAAAGAGAGCAGCCTCACATATTATCAATGTTACAGAGAACATCTGGAAATATTGATTCAAACGATGAGAGGAGGCAAGAGCGATAAAACTACAAAAATACAACATGGCAAATCTCCATCCTCATCCGTACTGAAGAGAACGAATCGGTTTAACAACATGTAACAATTATTATTCTATGTCTGAATTGTCTGTGAGAAAAGGAGAAAATCCAGAAGGCAAGAGCTGCTCCAGATGTGTAAATGCTGAGTCCTTTCAGTCCGTCTTCTTGCCCAAGTCAAGAGATTTTAGAAAAACTCAAAATTTTGATAGTAATAAAAAATGTGAAAACATGATAAAATCAAAATCCATTCATTTTATTCACAATGTCGGTTCACTTCTCAGTTTTATAAAACAAAAACAGAACTAATAATAATAATGACACAAATGCAAGCCTGGTTAAAAGCCCTAGAAAGAAACGACAGGTTTTCTTCCTTTTATGGTATGATCATGAATATTTAGATGAGCTGTGCTCTGATTGGTTGGTTTACAACGAGCGAAGCTGCTGAGCAAAGACGCATCATAGCAACAAGCACTCACTCACTGAAACATCAAATTGTTGATATGGTAGGGTGACCAGATGGCCTCTTGTCCTACTTTTCATACCTAAAAAAATTTCCAGGGGGAAATTCAAAGTCAAGTTTCAAGTTGGCGTTTCTTGTTCTTACATTGACATTAATATTTGCCATGAAAATATCCATATTTTTTTAATGCTACAGAGGTAAAAAGGTCTTGTTCTGGATTCCAATGACACTGTTGGCTTGAAATTTTGATTTTCAAAGTATTTCTTGGAGTGCCCTATAAAGGGTTAAACTTGTAAGACTGAACAGAACAGAACATGAACAATGTTTGCTTTCCAGTGTTCATTGATGGAAAATGATCATTAAACGCAGGGTATGTCACTCTGACGCGCTGTGAGACTAAAGTGGACGCTAACTGGGATATAGATCTCTGCTTCTGGTAATGCCACAATCTACTGGGAGAGACTTTTTGGTGGTTCCAGCTTCTTTTGGTTTCTCTTTGTGGAACGTTAAATCTCAACTCTATTAAATCATTAAAAGCTTAACCCATTACCAGAGCTTAAATCCTCCTTCTCACATATAAAGCCTTAAATGGCCAAGCTCCATCTGATATCAGAGATCTGATTGTTCCTTATGTTCCTAACAGAGCACTTCACTCTCAATCTGCAGGTTTACTAGTGGTTCCTAGAATTTCTAAAAGTAGAATGGGAGGCAGATCTTTTAGTTATCAGGCTCCTCTCCTGTGGAACCAACTACCAGTTTTAGTCCGTGAAGCAGACACCCTGTCTACTTTTAAGACTAGGCTTAAAACTTTCCTTTTTGATAAAGCTTCTAGTTAGAGTGGCTCAGGTTATCCTGAGCTATCTCTGTAGTTATGCTGCTATAGGCTTAGACTGCTGGAGGACATAGGGACCCCTTTTCATTGTTCTACTTCATTCCACTTCTGTTCTCAGAGTCTGAAGAATCTCTAACGTTATGTTCTCTCGTCTGTTCCTGTTTGACTGTGACACCACCCTGGAGAGAAATAATAGCTGTGCTGCTGCCATCAACACATTTGTTTATAGATGTTGTTTTCCAGTGTAGTCCTGTTTCTCTGACTGTGACTAACTGGATGTGCTCTCTTCATCCTCTTACATGGGAGCTGGCTCAGTGCTCGTCGGCCTGGCTGTGTGTTTCCTGGACGGGGCCGCCTGTGGAGCTGGTTGACAGTTGCCTTTTGTATCTATGCATCTTTTTCTATGTCTGCTTCAGTCTCCTTGAACCCCAGTCGGCCTCAGCAGATGGCCGCTCACACTGAGCCTGGTTCTGCTGGAGGTTTCTTCCTGTTCAAAGGGTTTTCCTCTCCACTGTCACTAATATTGTTTAGAAAATCATGATTCATGCAGCTATTATTTTTATCTTAGTCAAAAAAATTGATAAAGACCACATACTCGTTAACATCCTGACCAGGCTGCAGTGTTTCTGATTAAAAAGCATAAATTGGTGGAGTTTTAAGTTTTTTAAGGAGCCAGAAAAATAAAGCTCTCAAATTTTACATCGATCCTTTAATAAATGTTCTAAAGTCTCTGACTGGTTTTCCTTAGATAGAAAACTTTGAATCAATCTGACTGGATGATCTGGTGAACTGGAAAGTGCCTTGAGATGACGTGTTGTGAATTGGTGCTATAGAAATAAACTGAATAGAATCAAATGAGTCTCAGATGTTTGGTGCACCTTTTTTGCTGATTGGAGAAAATGATATTCTGCTGCTCCATGACACGTTACTGAAGGTGATAACTTAAGCAGTTTATGCAGTGTTTATTATTACAAACAGAAGCACATGGTATTTGTTCTGCAGCCTCTTTGTACATCATTTTAAGCAGACTTGTTTGATTTGATCTATGTTTTTTTCTTAGCATGCCTCCCTCCGCTTTGGCGCATTAAAGTATCCTGTAGTGGGCAGTGGTAATATTAAAACATTGAAAAAAAAAAATACATTTATTTTAAGCAAACTTTATTGATTCCTTGGATGGAGCAAATTTTATTCATCAAACATTAATTTTAGGTCAATTGTTTAACATCCCTAGTCCAACTACTAATTAAGATAAATAACTAACTTAGAAGCCAATTAGCTGGTAACTAGCAATGCAGACGGAGGCTGTGAACAACCAAACCTTTTACAGAAATAAATCATGTCTTAGAGGCTGAATGTTACTAGTTGCATTTTTGCATCACGCACTGAACAGTTTTAAGAAAAAAATAACTTTCATATAAATATGCTAGTAGTGGTCTAGTATCTAGCAGAGAAAGTTTAAACCCTAAAGTCTGCCTCTTGACAGAGACTCTTAGCCACTAACTGCCTCCCAGGTGCAGGAAGCTGCTCAGATCTCCAACATAGGTTTAATGCAAAGGATACATTTTGTTGTAATTTACCATTAGAGTGACAAAGCAAATTATTCTTATGGAACAATAAGCCATATGTATTCATGCACTGACACCCTTAATCTGTGTAGAGTTCATAGTTCTAAGTGCATCAGGAAAGCCAGTTATTGCTGCAAATAGTGCTTTGATGGTGTCAGGCTCTGCTGCAGTTTATGGGAATCTGTCAAACCTGATTGATCTAAAAATAGGTTCATGCCATAAAGTCTGGTGGCTGTGCTCCGGGTCAATGGTCTGTGGGTTGGTGGTGCAGCTCCATCTGAAATGCTTCCACTGCAAGGAATCTAGATGCGGTCAGCAGCTGTGTGGGAAAAGGGACGGCTGGTTCTCGCCATGGTTTGGTCCAAGCCCAGAAACTGCTCTGTCTTTAATGATTGAATTTAAAGCTTTAGTTAGGGTGAAAGATCTTCTTTCACTTTGCATTGAAAGGAAGTGTTCTTACCTCTCTATGTACAAACACCTTGCCTTTCTGGACTATCAGGGCTGCCTTAGAATGAGGTAAATCCTCTCAGCTGGGTTGCTCATTTCCACATAGATGTTGATCATGGAGTGACCCCAGCAGTATGTAATGGCTCATTGTTTTAGCTCAGCTCTGCTTGTCATTTCCTAAGTAGCAATTGAATGAACTGGCAGTAGCACTTTGAGCGAACGACTCCTTTGTTATATGAACTGTTAAACCGGATCCAATCAGCAGAGGAAGTTGAATTAGCCAGAGCGCTGGACGAATGTTTCTCTGTCTGTATTTATTTCATTTTCTGTCATCTGCCCATACGACACAGTTCACTATGTTCACCAGTGTAATTAAACTTATTTCTGTACTGAGTTAAGAAAGGGGGGAAGTAAGGCAGTATAATGCAAACTTATTTTGGATTAAGGTGGGATGACCTTTGGCACACTTACAAGCTTACTGTATTTCTCACATCTTTGGGAGGACAGGCATTCCCGGAAGGCTTCCTTTTTATCTCTCAACCTTTCAGCGACTAATTCAGACTGTTGAATGTTGCTCAACATGCTAGGCCTTCAGCTCTGCACATCTCTGGTGGATGTGAGATAAACTGGGACATTTAGGCCCCGTCCACACGAAGTCAAACCCTGGCCTAAACGCACAAATTTTTCACCAAACCAGCCTCTCATCCATACGAAGCCGGCGTTTCGGGGGTCTGTAAACGATCTTTTTTTTATTCAGCCTTCAGAGTGGGAAGATTTTGAAACGCCGTTTTCCCTTTTCCATCTTTAAGCTCTAACCGCATCTTTTTTCTTACACGCATGCGTCAGCGTCGCCTCTAAACACGCATGCGCGACACAGTATCACAACAACAATGGCGCCGTACTGTGTTGAATGGTTGCTGCTCATGCTACTCACACTGCTGTCGGGCTTACAACAGAATCTTCTTCTTCTGGAATATCTCCAGGAAGAACAGAGCAATATCGACCACATAGTTCAGCACCTGAATTTGACTTAACCACCAAAATGGACCCGCAGGGTCATTTTCCGGTTTTCCGGTTTGGTTGTTGTATAAATATTAGTGCGCATGCCCAACATTTCGTTGCCTGTTTTCGCCTATTTTTGCTTTGGCACCACAGCGCCACTTACAGGCCTGGCATACATTTTGCAGCGTTGTCATGCATTCGTGTGGTCGATCACATTTATTTTACGTCTCCATCTTTACGACAAACGTTCTGGAGAATATTAATGTTTCGTGTTCGTTTTGACTTCGTGTGGACGGGGCCTTAATAGGACTTTCCTGATGGTGACCTAAAAGCAGCATAAAGGCTTTTTGTTTTTCTTGGCCTGGCTTTATCTTCAGGGTTGGTGCTCTTGCTTGCCCAGCAGGGAAATCCCCACTGGTCCTGTGTACCAGTCAGCTACTGTATTAACAATATACTCTATAACCAGGGGCAGATTCAGGAAATTTGGGGCCTTGGCAAAGAATTGAGGAGACAACACATAGAACAGACCCTTTATACAGATATAGAAATGTTAATAGAATAGACATCCATTATCTGTTCTAGGTTGTGTCCCTCTCTTCTTGTCCCTTTTCTTCTTGTTTTCCTCTATATGTTTTGTACTCAGCTGACTTTTCATGCTGTCTCTAAAGGAATGAAAGATTTTTTCCAAGCACTAAGCTCACTTAGCTGATTGCTCCTTCCTGTGTTTCCAAAAAGGCCAAAGTAAATAACCCAGTCCTTCTTTTCACTGTAGACAAGCCATGATCTGCTTCTCTGTTCTCCATTTTTCATTTGGATGAAATAATAGCTGCAGGAATCATGACAGCAGACAAGATAGAGGAGAGCAGGAGGCGGGGTTACCAATCTACTTGCTCTGGAGAGCAGAGTTCGCTGCTTTTAGATGTTGTCTCCAAAGTCTCCGGTAGCAGAAAAAAGTCTCTAGATTTGGCGCTAGGTGCTTTTCAGAAATCAAAGTTCTAGAGGGGTCTGAAAAGTGGCTAAATATAGCGACTAAAGCGCTAAGTTAGCAACACTGGTCTTTGCATGGTTTGTTTTCAAATGGTTTGCTGCTGTCTGTTTGGACCTTTCTGAACATGAGCAGCAAATGGACTGATCCAATATGATGGACACTGAAGGGGGGGCTGAGACACACTAAATATAAGTGTTCTGATGGCATTTTAGCCAAAGGATTCATTATGTGCACAAATAAGGAATAGTTTAATTAACCATACATGTAAACAGAGATTTATGGGGCCCCCAGGAACTAGGGGCCCCTAGGCCAGGCATCCCCAAACTCGGTCCTCGAGGCCCGCTGTCCTGCAGGTTTTAGACATTTCCCTGCTCTTTAGTACAGCTTTTTATAATGATTGCAGTTGACCAAAAGCCTGTTAATCAGCTTTCAATTAAAATCAGCTGTGCTGGAGCAAGGAAACCTCTAAAACCTGCAGGACAGCGGGCCTCGAGGACCGAGGTTGGGGATGCCTGCCCTAGGCAACTGCCTAGTATTGCCTAATAGTAAATCCAGAACACCCCCCCCCCCGTCACGTCTAAAACTATATTTCCGCCACATTTACATCATCAGTAGCTGTTCTCATTCTATTAGCATCCAATTACCACATACAATGGAGTAAAAGCATGAAAATAAAATATATACCACTCACCAGAGATGCTGATTATTTATAAACTAAATCCATCCTTCTGTCTTTGTGTTTGAAGTCTCAGTATCTCCAATTATTATCAGCCATTGAGGCCAAATACATTTTAACAAAAGAGAATCTAAAATGCAGATTGTAAACATTTTTGCTTTAACTGACCAATCAGAGGACAGAAAAGGCTGTAGCTAGGGTGGGCCCTCTAAATCTGAAATGTGATAGGTTAAAGAAAACATCCCTCACTAACATTGTTTAGGTAAAATTGAAGGCCCTGGGCAGATTTGATTGACATAAAAAATATAGCAACTACATAAATGCAATGGAAGCAAAGAGAAACGCTACGAAATAAAGAGAACGGATTGTTCGGAATAAATTTACACAGTTGGATAGAAGAAAATTAAAATTAAGGTTATGAATGTAGGTTAGTTTTTCTGATTGATTTCAGGCCATCAGAGAAGGCTCAAGGCTGTCACAGCCAACCACTGGCCAATTTACACATTTCATCTCCAGGCACGTTACACAGACAGTTCAATCAGAACATCCAGACAGAGTGGTAAAAGCTGTTAACACTGTATTCAAATATTTATTGTATTAAATTAACATTGTCCAGCTTTCTCCAACATGAAAACGTGCAAAACTGTTGCATGAACCCACATAATCCAGGGGAACTAATCAGTCTAAAGGAATTTCTCACGAGATGTTTCATTGTGTTAAAAGATATTAAAGGTATTGTTGAGGATTTTTTAAAAGACCCGCCCTCTCCACTTTAAAAAAAAATGTGCGTGCAAGAGCATGCATGAACCCATTTCTCCTTGTGCACGCCATGTTTAAAATGTGCTGTTCTCATACAAACCTACTGTTTCCACATACAGTGGGGACTATAAAGGGAACTTTAAAGTGAACTCGGTTAACTGACCGTTTGAACACGTAATTCCTCCACCGCGTGGTGCCTGCGCCACCTTTGTTATTAGTCGCCTCTGTCGGGTAGCAGCAGCCTATGGCGACAGCGCACCGCTGTGACAGCAAATCTTATAATGCTTTGCTGGTAGAGCTCTCTTCACAAAGAATTATGGGATATACCTGCCTCTTCTATCTGCCTTTCTTTTCTTCTCATACACTCGTGGACACCTTTTTTCTTATGACCCTCAGCAAATTTCAAAGAGGCGCGGTGAGAGAGGTGAGCATCAATGACCGTAGCCCTGAAACCATAGCTCACCATAGATATACGCCTGAAAGTGCACATGCGCAGAAAAAGATAACTTACAGGACGAGCACATAGGAGGGCGTTACAATTGACAATTAGCACTTATTTAGACCACTTATTTAGATGATCCACCTGGAAATAAAAGATGGTCCTCTATAACTTTAAGGTTTCCTTTCTGTGAATACTTCTTTATCCACAAAAGATTAAGACAAGGCAGAGACAAAAAACGTCAATCTGGTCTCCACTAAAGGGAGTGTAGCCCTCTACTCGCTCTATGTAGGTTTTCTGGTACAATTTTGCGATAAATCTGTCCCATTCATAGTCAGTCAAAGTGTCCATAATACCTCCAGAGAGCGCCGCCGAATGGAAGTAGTCATCATTAGCCAAAATGCAATTCTGCTGCAACTAGTCAGGAGTCAAAGTACTTAGATGAGACTGCTCCAGCAGAAAACTGACCATGCACATCTTTCATTTCTAAATAATTCACCAAAGGCAGAGCAGACTTTCTAGAAGCTGGTCCTATGGTGATAAATATGCACATCATTTCATAATTTTTGGATATTTAGCTAAATCTTTGTGCAATCTGAGCCTTCAACTCTATTTATTTCTATAGCACCAATTCAAGTCAGCTCAAGGCACTTTACAGTTTACCAGAGTCAGGTTGATTCAAAGTTTTTTATCTAAGGAAAACTTGAATGCAATCCCTCACACTAAGCATGCTTGTAGCGACAGTGGAGAGGAAAAACTCCCTTTGAACAGGAAGAAACCTCCAGCAGAACCAGGCTCAGTGTGAGCGGCCATCTGCTGAGGCCCACTGGGGTTCAAGGAGACAGAAGCAGACATAGAAAAAGAAGCATAGATACAAAAGGCAACTGTCAACCAGCTCCACAGGCGGCCCCGTCCAGGAAACACACAGCCAGGCAGACGAGCTCCGAGCCAGCTCCCATGTCAGAGGAAGAAGAGAGCACATCCAGTTTGTCACAGTCGGAGAAACAGGACTACACTGAAAAACAGGCCAAGCTCCAACATCTATAAACAAAGGTGTTGATGGCAGCAGCACAGCTGATATTTCTCTCCAGGATGGAGTCACAGCCAAACAGGAACAGACCAGATTAAGCTACTATGAGAAAAAGCAGAGAGAGCAGAACGTTAGAGATTGAACTAACAGATTCTGCAGAGTGGGAGAATAGAGATAGAATGAAGCAGAATGATGAAAAAGGGGTCCCTATGTCCTCCAGCAGTCTACACCTGTAACAGCATCACTATAGAGATAGATCAGGATAAGGCAGAATCTATTGAACTAAAAGACATGTCAGGAAGGAAGATGTTTTTTACCAAGTTATTAGATTTTGATCTGTGTAACTATTATTTAGATTTTATTTATGCAATAAGAATGAAATTGAAGTTACTGCATGCTATTTATTGCTTTGTGGTTGTGTGCCTTTTTGCATCATTTGCACCAAGGATTTCATCTCAATTTTGTTTTATGTATTTATTTTTTTCTATGACAGTAAAGTTCTTATAATGGTGTGAGAGCTTGGTAGGTCACACAGCACATTATTCAGACCGTTACAGATCACAAATCAACAAATCTATACTTATTTCAGATATTAAAATGAATAATCAAGTTAAGTTTTATTTATTTATTTTGGATATATACATCTAACTTTCAGCAGACGGCCAACAATGAGCAGCTTTCCTTCTGGCAGGCGATGCAGAGCTGTGAGTGCTGAGCCATAATCTCTGAGGTTTCAGAAGACATTCCCCCTCTCTTATTCTTTCCAAACTGTTTTTGTTGGCGGTAATCTCAGACAGGTCGCTAAAGTTTGGATACTTATATCCGTTATGTAGCACATCATCCAAATTACACGTGACTAGATAGAGTTCAGTGGAATCCTAATGAGCTTTTTAATGTGACTTTGAAACGACTGGCCTTAAAACGTACATATGGAAAGGTGAAGGGTGAAATAACTGTTACTGCAAAGAGCATTCTGTGGTTACTTTCGTCATCATGAAGTACTCAATTGGATGATTGCTTTGGCATTGCCTTGAAGCAGCTGGCTGACTTTGAAGAAACGTAGAAAGCAATATAACCATACAAAGTATAATTTACTTTTTGACTTTAAGCATCGTTAACCGTTTTTCTGTGTCTCCAGTGGTTCTGTGCAAAAACGTTTATTTTTGTTCTGCAGCTCCTTAAATTGATGCTTAATTTTTGTTCTCTTGGACTTTTCTCCAAAGCCTCCTGGTATTGTCATTGTTTTTCGTGCTTCCTTAATAAGTCTAAATGCTTTACCTATTGCCTCCTAGGTGTTTTATTGCATGCAAAAAGAGCTTTTTCTTCCCTGCTTGGTTTAGGTGTTGAGTAGGACCTGATTAGCACAGTGGTAATTAGATACTGTAGACTACACTTTGTAATACACAATGTTCTACTCTGTAGATACATGTTTTCTGTGGGTTAATTTATGTCCAGTGTAATTTCCCTGCATATGTTGGCATCTAGGTTTGCCAAGAAGTTTCAGAAAGTGGTGAATAAACGAAATAATCCACACACACGCCATAGTCAGTGTTCATTACTTCTCCTAAAGCTGATGTTAGAGAACAGGGCTGCACCCCCACGCTCTCATGGGATAATTAGCCTGTTAGTCACGTGGCAGGAGGCAGTAGCTAATGGAACTCTTTGTTTTTTTGTTTTGTGACTGTTTTCTCTGCCTAACTATTTTCACAATCACATGCAGATGTGCTTGTATATTTGTAAACACTAGCATGGATCTTAATGGAATGAAAGTTAAAATTGGCTATAACACACATATTCAACTCTCTCCTAATGAATTCAGCAGCCCCCTCCTGGTGCTAGTAAAACAAGTAACCATCACTGCTGTATATAGAGCAGTGATTAGCGGCTCCCGCTGGGAAGCACCTACCTTAACCACACTGCGCCTGCAAAGAAAACAACATGCCTGCTTTCTCTGATCAGGGAAGGCAGTGCCTGATAATTCCTGCTCTTTGTGTGGCGACAGTGGCATCGGATGCAGGGGTTAGCCCTGCAAGCAAAGGGTTGTCGGTTCAAGCTCCCGCTTTCAATGTCATAGTGTCCCTGAGCATTGCCTGCTGATGGTGACGCCTGTGTATAGCAGCCTGGCTTCTTCCAGGGAGCCCCTGAGAAGCTGTGGCTACAGTGTAGCTCACCACCATCAGTGTGTGAATGGATAAATGACTGAATGTAGTGTACTGATAACTAACAGATCAGCCTCCCATTCTACTTTTAGAAATTCTAGGAATCACAGGTAATATGCATATTATATTGATATTAGGGAAGTTGGGCAGGAACTTTTTTTACTAGTTGGAGGGTATTGGAGGGACAGAATGGTTCTAGTATACAGGGCTTTACAATAGTCCAGATTTGAGCCAACAAAGGCAGGAATTTGCCAGAAAAACAGTGATTTAATCTCTGTCAAGCCGAAGGGTGTCACTGCTCAGAACAGAGGACCCAGTTTTCAAGGCAGACAGACAATTACTCAAAAAGCGTTCATTTAAAAACGGCTCTGCAGTTGCTACGGCTACGGCATCTAATGCAGGAACCTCTGCAGAAAGAAAACCCAGTTTAGTGACCATGGAAATCTGGCAGAGGAGGATTATGAACTTGAGCCACTAACCTGGTTTTATAGTTCAGTCTGTGCCCAGAGAACATGGTTGATTCCAGCCGGTTGACTGACGACAAGACATGGTGGAATACACTGATAAAGTCCCAGATGCTACAGATGTAGAACAAGCATGAGATCAGATCGGGCAGATTAAGGAGGGCAGGAAAATCCACAGAGCAAAGCCAAAGCCGGGGTCAAGGTCGTGCTCAGGATACAGAACCAGGAGATTAGAAGTCAGAGGAGGTTCCAGAGGGAAATCCGGCATGGAGACAGGGTGCAGCTCCAGGTTCATGGGGAGTGTTCACCTAGTGGTTAGAACAATGCTCTGTGCTCTGGGAAAGTTACAAGTACCAGGTTCCATCCCCACAGCCTCCACTCTGGGTCCCTGAGCAACAACTTTAACCACACACTGCCCCCTGGGCACCGCACAATGGCAGTGGGCAGTGTCTCTGCATTTAACCAATCCATAAGGGGATAGGTTAAATGCAGAGGTATATTTCTCCAATGTGAGCTCATGTAAAGTTCAGCAAACAGGCAAAACACAGCAAGAGTCCAAAGACAGTTCAGGCAAACAGATCAGATGGTAAAAAGCAGGCTCACTGGTTTAGAAACAGAACAAGATAAGTCTTCAGAAACTCTAAGGTAACGCTGAATAACTCTCCCCACTGGCTAGAGAATAATCTGGCACTGATGACTGGAAACGGGCAGACTAAACAGAGACTGGTGCAGGTGATACAGATGCGCAGTTTTTAGAAACTGGTTGGAGCTAGGCAGGTGAATGGAATATGTAATTAAGCCAGTCATCAGTGCCAAGATCATGACAAAGGGAAGTGTTAAATACCATGTCTGGGTTCCTTGTGGCTGAAGTGAATGGAGGGGAAAAGGAACCAAAGCTAGAGTCAAAGCCAGATGGTTAAGGACTGACTGAGATGGAATTTCTCTCTTAATTCAATTCAGTTTAATTCTATACCACCAATTCCCAATCAGATCATCCAGTCAGATTTGTTCAAAATTTTCTATTTAAGGAAAATCAGCTGATTGCATCGAATCATTGACTTGAAAGCAATCCCTCATTTGATGCATTTCTCAGCTGGAAAAAAACCTAAGTCAAAGGCGGGTCACCATCAGTCAGGAATTGGTCCACAAGATCTTAGACCTAGAAAACTTTTATTGTGATTTTGTATACACAGAGACTATACAAAATGAAATTGTGTTTATAACAGCTTTCATGACATCTCAATTTTTTTTAAAGTTCAGCAGTGATCAAATGTAAACAGTGTGGGAGAAAACACGTGGTGCAAAAAGCATTGATGTGGAAGTTGAGAGCATTAATATATATGGTGCAAATATGCAGTGTTTTGGTTTGGTGTTATCACTGTGATGCAGAGTCTGGCATGATATAGAATTTTCTCATCAGTTCATCAGTGTGATGGCGGTGGGGAAGAAGCTGTTGCACAATCTGCTGGTCCTGCATTGAATGCTGGGAAGCCTCTTCCCAGAGGGCAGCAGGGAGAACAGTCCATGGTGGAGGGGTGAGGGGTCATTGATGATGTCACGGGCTCGGGACACGCAGCGCTGGGATGAAATGTCTTTGATGGAGGGAAGAGGAGCCCCCATGATCCTCTCTGCTGTTCTCACCTTCTTCCAGTCTGAGGCGCTGCAGCCTCCACACCACACAGTGAGACAGCTGCTCAGAACGCTCTCTATGGTGCTTCTGGAGTAGATGGGGAGGATGGGTGGGGGGCGAGGCAGGTGGGCTCTCCTCATCCTCCTCAGGAAGTCCAAGCACTTCTGGGCCCTTTTGACCAGTGAGGTGGTGTTTCCAGTCCAGGTGAGGGTGTCTGTGATGAATGTGGTGCTGCTGACCACCTCTACAGCTGAGCTGTTGATGAGCAGTGGAGCGTGGTTAGGACGGTTCTTCCTGAAGTCCACCATGATCTCCTTCATCTTCTCCACGTTCAGGATCAGGATGTTATCTCTGCTCCACCAGCTGCTCCACCTCCTCTCTGTAGTCCAGGTCGTTGTCGTCTCTGATGAGGCCCACCACCGTGGTGTCGTCTGCAAACTTCACCATGTGATGTCATCAGTCTACAGCAAGCCTGTGCTTGCTGTAGACTGATGACATCAGAGGCGTTCTGTCCGACCCGGACTGACTGAGGTCTGTTGGTGAGGAAGTCTAGCAGCCAATAGCAGAGGGGTGTATTGAAGCCCAGCTGTTCCAGTTTACCCATCAGATGCTGTGGGATGATGGTGTTGAAAGCTGAACTGAAGTCCAGGAACAGCATCCGCACCTGGGTGTTCTTCTCCTCCAGGTGTGCCAGGCTCAGGTGGAGAGCAGCAGAGATGGCGTCCTCAGTGGAGCGGTTTCATTGGTAGGCGAACTGGAACAAGATGATATCCTTCCAGTTGAACTAAACTAAAGCAGGTCTTGTGATGAGTGACTAAGACAACATGTATGCACATTCAGATGTGGGGATGCATGTGGTGTGAGGGATTTTTGCAGAAGCACGGACAGAAATGCCACTTAATGTCTAGTGTTACACGATCATCCAGGAGAAGTGAACTCTGCAAAGTCAGTGACTGGATGCAATCAGCTGAGTTTCTTTAGACAGAAAACGTCTAACCAGTCGGTCTGGATCATTTAACTGAATAACCTCTGTAAAGTTCCTGAAGATGACGTCTGGGGAATTGAACTGAACTGACAAAATTACTAAGATGCAAGAGATATTACAGTTTTATTGATTTTTAAGGTTGGATTAGGGGAGTGGTGGCAGAGTGGTTAGAGCTTTGGGCCCCAGAGGTTCTGAGTTCAAGTCTCACTCCTTCCCACAGCCTGCACTCTGGGTCCCTGAGCAAGACCCTTAACCCCACACTGCTCCCCAGGCACCGCACAATGGCAGAATTTCCACATAGTGGGACAATAAAGAATTTACATTTTATTTAGATGGTTACTGTGGAAGTTACTGGTGTCTCTCTACACTAGCAGGACATTTATAAACATGTGCCTCAGTGATCTAACTGGTTCTCTGCTGAGTGTGCTCAGTGGGAACACTGGAGTTGGATATTACCAGAGCCCTCTGGACTCAAGGATTTTGCTGTGTGAAGCTCAGTAAGTGTCCCCGCCCAGCGGCACACAATACTACAATCACAGGAAGTTCACAGGAGATCTGGAAGAATATGATGTATATGAAGTAATGTCAGAAGTTTGGACATGCCTCCTCAAAGGCTTTTTTTTTCTTTGTTTGATTCCTAAAAACATCAGAATGGTGAAGTGATACATCAGTGTGTTAAACAAATAAATAGAACTTCTCAGAGTTAATAATGTTTGCAGTGAATGCACCTGTGAATGTTCAGGGTCTTTATGTGAGGCGCTGTTTCATTTTTACTGATTGGTTTTTACTCTGATAGTTTGTAAAAACTTATTGGAATAAATATGGACACTTTTAGATAAATTGTTAATTAAAATAATATAATTTAAATATAATTTAAGGGATTGTTTTTTTATGGTTTAATCTTTTCCTCAACACAGGAAAGCAGAGTTTTCTTTTTTTTAATGTAGAGCAGAAGTTAGTGTTTTTGATGTTGCAGTTTTAAATAACCCCTTCATCAGTGTACTCATTTGGGCTCAACGATTTTGCCATAAACAAACATTGCAACTATATTAAATCAATAAAGGAGAGGAGCTCAGTTACTCAGGAGGAGCTCAGAGTAGATTCCCTGCTCCTCCACGTCAAAAGGAGCCAGCTGATGTGGCTCGGGCATCTGGAGGTGTTCCTGGCATGTCCCATTGGGAGGAGGCCTGGTGGAAGGCCCAGGACACGCTGGAGGGACTATGTCCCTGAGCTGGCCTGGTGTCCCCTCAGGGCCCCCCAGAGCAGCTGAAGGAGGTGTGTGTGGATCAGGAAGTCTGGGCATCTCTTCTTAGACTGCTGCCTCAGTGACCCGTCTCTGGGTAAGAGGAAGAAAATGGATGGATGGATCAAACCAATATTGCGATTTTATTTGCACTACAATAATATAAATGTTTTGCCATAGTATTTAGCTTTTTTCCTGGCCTTGGAAGCTTGTGTTTCTGGAGTCCATTTCTGCGGGACTTTGCTGTAACCTTTGTGTGAAAAAGTGCTGACTTCCATATGCTGGCATGGATCTTTGAGCGAGCTGCATCTCTCTCTTTCCACAAAACTCTGCAGTCAATGGGCCAAAAAGAAGCAGCGGTGTCAAGTAACAAAGTACAAATACTTCTTTACCTTTCTTTGGTAGAAATGTTGGCAATCTGTACTTTACTGGAGTGATTTTAAATTTTTACTTGTACTCCTAACATTTTTTTTACAATTATCTTTACATTCTACTTCTTATATTTTAAAAATACACGCATTAGTTGCCATGATGTTTTTAAGAGATCTGACCCACAAGCAGGAAACCACTCAGAGAACCAGAGTAAAAGTTTAACAGGTTTATTAAAATAATCAATAAGGTTGATCCAGGGTAAGTCAGAGAGCTGGCGAAATGGAAGCAAGAAGGGAAGTTCAGAGGTTAGTTCAGGGTCCGTGGGAACTTTGAACAACGTCTTGCAAAAATCAGAGATGAACGGGACTCACGTTACCAGAAAAAGGTTCTCTTCCCAGAATCCAGTCGCTGTGGGTTTATCTAGAGATTGGGGGGCTCGTTGGAGGGCAGACAGGTTTTTGGTTTTATTGGTTCCTTGAGGAGCAATGGAGCGGACTGCCACTTAGATTTCCAGGAGAACTTGAACGGGTCGTGTGGAGATTAATCCCCTGCTCAGTGTGAAGCTCAAAACAATCCTTCCAGGGGGAGAAGGCCAAAAATCCAGTTTGCGGGATGACTTTCTGCTGAAAAGGCAAAGACAAAAACAAGGTTAGAACTCAGAGAGACAAAGACTCAGTTTGACTCAGCTAAACTCAGCTTGGCCAGAGTACCTAAAACTGGCAAACACTCTGGCGTCGAGGTAGTGGCAGTCCACCGCTAAATAATCCTCAGTAATGGGCACAACCAGCCGCAGGTGTGTGGGAGGACCAACGAGAACAGGGCGCCGCCTGGTGTTGGACAGAGAGAACACAAAAAACAAACAGTCCACACACTGGATTCCTAACATTAGTTTTTTTTCTTTTAACCTCATTTTCATTATGGCCTGTTGGTGTTTAAGAAAAATAATACCATCAAAATAATTAGTTTAGTCCAGACAATTAATTTCTTTGTTTGGGTTCAGTGCTGCCCCAACTTGTTGCTCACCAAATACCAAAATGAATAGTTTTTCAAGATGATGCAAAGTTAACTTTGACACTGCTCCCATTAGTTATAAAACTGGGCAAAAAAAATGACATATAAGGAAGTTATTATCCAGAATTGTAGACAATTGTTCCTTTGATAGGGTAGTGCAGTAAAACTTCTGGCCTTAACATTATCCTGCATTACTTTGACTTTTAAGTTAGTAGTTTTAAAAATTGGACTTTTACTGGAGTAAAAAGCTGAAGTTGATTCACTAACTTCTAGAAAAGTGTTTTTAAACAGCAGGATTTATACTGGGGTAAACAGCCTGCATCAGTCGTTGTCTTTGGAGCGTTCAGTGTCGCTAGTCACAGTTAGGTTTTCAGCAATCCTCACATGCTTAGAAAATAATAATCTGGTCCCAGATCTGAATACATTCATGTGGTGATATTCCAAAAGAGTTTTAAAGGGAGGCATGCATATCTACAATACTCAGTATTTACCCTGACCTCTGATCAGCCGTGCTCGTCTTGGTCCTACCACCCTCATTGTCAATGATTTGTTTATTCTAGTATATTGCTTTAGTATGTATCTCAACAATTAAGAAGAAACACATTTTTATGGAGATTATTGGGTTTTTATTGTTTCTTTTTTTAATTGTCCGAAATCGTCTCATTAATCTATCATCACTTTGTGGCTGTTAACTGAAATAGGCTGCATCAAAACCTTATATTAAAACTTGAAATAAAGAGAAGAATGATAAACATCTCAGTCTTTCTTGCATGGTAATTTTTCTGGGCTGATGATAAAAGCTTAACAAAGCATTTTATCTCAGGAACAAACCTGGCAAACAGCTTTTTACATCTGGATTACATAGACCTCAAGTAGAGTGGTCTGTCACGTCGGTATCTTTATGCTCTTTACTAAACCTGCAGCTGTTTTAGGTCTGATCCCATGTATCAAACAAGACATCTTCTGTTAGGGTATGAAACCTTTCAGCTGTTGGTTTTATTGAAGCCATCAGAACATCATAGTAGCGCTTCATGGGGTCAAAACAACAAATGGAACCCATTACAATATGTCCCACCATGTTTCTCACTTCTTTCATTTTATAGAACTACACTGAGAGCAAATCAGATGATTAGTTCAGCCATAGATGGCTATCTGCCACCAGAGCCAGAAAAAAATGAAGGAAGCTTATTTTTAATTGATCACATTTCTGTATTTGCCGATATTTAATACCACTCATCTGAGCTGCCCAGCATAGTTTTTGTGTTTCTGTTTATAAGTAAAAAGAAAAAAAAATCTTTATCCACCTCTCATTAATCCTGGTGGGAACCCTGAAATAAGATGGAATACATCCAGCATATTTTACAGTTAATAAATTGGGTTGTCTAAAACTGTACCTTCCACTGTTCCGTAATGTATTTATAGGTGAGGAACAATAACAGCCCCTCGTCTACCTGAGACTCAGCTGGTGTCTTGAGTGGGCGGGTCTTCTTACAGGCTGGAGAACTAGTGTACAAAAGGAAATGATTCAAACCAAAACATTTGGAAAAACTCCTATTTCTTAATAAAATCTCCTGTTTTGAACAGTTATCCAAGTTGTTCAAGCGTATCCACTGCCCTCCCCAGCTCCTCGAGCGCTGTCTCTGTCTGTCTGCTTCTCAGGTCCTTTCACTGCAGTGATAGAAAAACCTACACAGCCGACCATATAAGATCGTACTAATTTAAGAACATTTCCACACACAACATATTTAAAAATGTATCATACATATGTCATAATTAGGTCTGCAACTTACCACTATTTTGCTAACTGTTTATTATTGTTTTGATTAATCGATTAATGATCATATTATTAATTGATTGGTTAGGTTCCTTCAATAAGATATTTCAGAGAATTCAAACCAGGTGAAACTCAACTTTTCCACTTGAAGATTCTGGATAGAATAGATTGACAAATGATTCTGCAGAGTGGGAGACTGGAGATAGAATGATGAAATAGGGGTCCCTATGTCCTCCAGCAGTCTAAGCCCATAGCAGTATAACTATAGAGATAGCTCAGGATAACCTGAGCCACTCTAACTAGAAGAGTGGCTCAGGTTATCTGCCTCCCATTCTACTTTCAGAAATTCTAGGAACCACTAGTAAACCTGCAGATTGAGAGCCAAGTGCTCTGTTAGGAACATAAGGAACAATCAGATCTCTGATATCAGATGGAGCTTGGCCATTTAAGGCTTTATATGTGAGAAGGAGGATTTTAAATTCTATTCTGGATTTAACAGGAAGCCAATGAAGAGAAGCCAGGATAGGAGAGATATGATCTCTCTTTTTCATTTTCATCAGAACTCTGGCTGCAGCATTTTGGATCAGCTGAAGGCTTTTAACTACAGTTTGTGGACTTCCTGATAGTAAAGAATTACAATAGTCCAGCCTTGAAGTAACAAATGCATGGACTAGTTTCTCAGCATCACCCCTGGACAGGAGATTTCTCATTCTTGCTTTCTAGGTATATAAAGCCTAATTCTTACAAGAATCATTTTCTGGGGTTTTACTTTCTGAAATTTAGTTTCTGCTGCAAAAAAAGTAATTTAGAAAATATGTTATTCCAGGTCAGTCTAGGAGTGTGATTTTGATCAGGAATAATCTCATTTTAGTGTTCTACAAATGGAACAACATAGGAGAGTGCTTTTAATAAATGTCAAATCAGCCTGCCATAGTTAACTTCATATAAACTTACGTATTAATTGGAGCAACAATCTTCTCATTCGCCATATTCCTCTCCTCTGCAGCTGTAGCGCTGTTTCTCTGCCCTTTAAACACATTTTTTAATTTCATTCAAATTTCCAGTTCCATTGAGGTGAAATAAGCAATTCCTGTTGCCTGTTGTCATGGTGACTTGTAGATTCGGGACTCCACTGATAATGGCTTTTCATATTTGCTACTGACGTGTTAAACTCTGAACTGACCTAATTAGAGTTGATTGAACTAATTCATAGCAGTCATTGTGAAACTGAAATACTCAAAGTTCCTGAATTTTGGCTAAATCATTTTACAGTTGTAGATTTGAATCTGGTTTTGTTAAACCTGCTTCATGAAACGGACCCCTGTCTGTTGTCTAATGGAAGATGGCTGCATGCTGGAGACCTCCCATGTCATCGTGCTTGCTTAAAGCCACAGCCCCAGTACTCCTACCTTTAAGAATAAAACTTTTATAACCATTACAAATCCACATCACGTGTCCTTATTTTAAGTTATTTTAGGTTATTTCAGGTGATCAAGCGTCTGGTGTTACACCATTTTCTGTAATTGTTGCTGATTCTCCTCAACACCTAACAACATCAAACCTAACTTCCCTGGGGTTATTTTTAAATAGCTTGTCAAAAACCTTAGGTTAGACTGAAACAGACCGAAACACATTGGTCTATCTGTTATTTTCAGACTTTTATCACCCAAGAACAAGCTATAATAAACACTCTCTGAATGGTGGGATTTCTCAATGTTGACAATATTGTGTTTATTTTGTTGTAATACTGCTTGTAACCACTAAAGTGTGTTTTTCTTGCACATCTAAATTCCTAACATTTATTAGTTATTTTTCACTCTTTCTTTTTTAATTCTGTCGATGTTTGACTAGTGGTGCAGCTCTCTACAGCCCTGAAATGGCCACCCAATGCTAGTTCAAAGTTGAAATGATAGCAGCAGTGATGACCTTCATCCAGTCCTGTTCAGCCCTTTTTCACCTCGCTGATCTCTGTCCCGTCTCTTTGCTTCTCTGCAGCTTTTTGAGATCACAGTGCCGCTGACCCAGGGCACCAAACCTGTCACCATCAGCGTGGCCAACCACACCCAGTGCAGCTGTCTGTCCAAACTGGACATTTACAGACAAGTCCACAGCATCATCAGACGATCCCTGCCAGAGTAAGCATCCCTCTTTCACCATGGCATGCAGTACAATCAATGTCTTCATGAATTTACATTATTTTAACTTTAAACCTCTTTGTTCTTAAAGAAAGACCATTTTGTCATGATCTGGCCCGATTGCTCACATTAATTGTTCATTTCACTCACCTGCCTAACTGCCAGATTTTCTAATAATCACTCATCTTATCCACCTGCGTCTGTTGTCTGATATTCGGTTCAGCCCGAGCGATCATTATTTGTTTTCTATTAGTCTGTCCAGTGTGTTCTAGTTATTCCTTGTTTACATCCTGGTTCCTGGCGGCCAGAGGAAAGTGGGTTTTGTGTCTAGCTCATCTCCTGATCGTGTCCTGATCCTTCCCCGCGGAGTCCTCAGCGTTTTGGCTCAGAATGCAGGGAGGATCAGTTTTATCCCCGTAAGCCTGGCTCCAAGGAGGAGACCAGTTTACAGTCCTGCTCATCCTGGTTTTGACGTCCTGTCTCTGTTACCCTGACCACTGAGCCTGCCCGTGTGCATCTGAGTCTGTTCTGCATCTGTTCGTGTCTGTCTGGTCACGCCTCTGGACTCCATCTGACTCTGGATTCTGAACCTGCCCGAGCGCTCTGAGGATTCTTGGAAGCCCAGATGACTCTCTTCCTGTTTGGGTCGGAACCTTTGATCGTGCAGAGATCATCAGGGTTTCATGCACTATTCCTGCCTGCTGTGATAAGCTTCCTGCAAGTCCTCCGATGCTGCAGCACTGGCGACACTCTATGTGATGCGCGCCGCTTCAGTTGGCAGTCCAGCGGCTGGATTGCACCTCTTTCAGGGTTTGGACTGAATTGTTAAACCACGTAAGTGACTCACTCTGATAATCATCTCCTGTCAGATGATCGTGGTCACTGACCTGTGTTTCTCCCACAACCTGAGACAACCTGCCCCCCTCCTGCAGTCGCCGTGAGCCTTCAGCTCTCAGCCCCGCGCCTTTGTCCTGTCCAGTTCTGTTATATTAATAAACATTTTGAACTTTCTTACTGGCTGTCTCACCTTGAATACTGGGTCTATCTGTCCCATTTTATGATACATTCACAACCAGAGGAGGCTTTAAGCTCCATACTTTGGGCCTTAATTAAACAAATGCTTTAATCATAGTAGTGCTTTGAAAGAAGAATGAAGTTCTCTGTTACTGGTGGCTAAATTTAGTAAACTCTGTTTCACTGCATTAGGATTATGATGGGGGAGTGTTGAATCAATCAACTTTATTGTCAACTACAATTTACATTGCAATTGAGATTTCAGTTTCAGTACAAACCGTTCATCACATGCATTGGGGTGGGATGGGGGGGGGGGGCTGAGAGGGGGGATGGTTCTACTGAGGCCATGCGTGCCGCAGAACGCTGCCTTTGGCGCATTCGTATGGCGTCCCTATAGCGCTGCCTTTATCTCTGTGGAAAGATAGGAGCCACACTGGGGAGAGAGACAAGAAAAAAAGAATATTTGACTCTTTATCCTTGACAGGATAGTTTGAAATATAAAAAAAAACCTCAGCACAAGAAAAACGCGTAACATGAGACAGACATTTCAGCAGAGGGTCACATCGGAGGCGGAGTCACATGAAGTCAATCTGACTTCCTGTGAGCGTGTTAAACCCTAATATTAGCTGCTTGTTGCATGTCAGAACTGATGTTTCCCCAGTAGTTTATCTAGTTAGACACTAGATAGACTCTCTATAAACTGTATAGAGACAGGGGAACTGTCTCTATACAGTTATCACCTTCCTTATGCAAGTGGCAAAGATTTGGAGATGGAATGAGAGCCGCGTCCTTGATCTAAGAACAAAGTGGAATATTTCGGTAAGGCTGGAGCCATGGATGTCTCCTCATTTACAAACATGTATGATGTGATGATGTGGCGTTGCATAAAATGCTTCTTAACTTGCGATTCGGGGTCACTTCACGAGACGTGAGCCCAGTTGATAAGCAGCTGACTTTTAAGCAACATTAGAATTTTTATCAGAATCTGTTTTCATGTCTCCTGGTTATTTAATACATAATCATTATGAAGTGTTATTTAAAGGGTTAGGTGAGAAAGCTTCGAGGTGTAAAAACAGAGCTTACCTTTAACAACTGAAAGCTAAAAATCTATAAGTTATATCAACTAAATCATAATGTTTGAAATGTTAGAATCCTCCCTCATCCCAGCGTTCCTGGATGAAATGTTGCGCCTCCCTGTCAGGTTCTTTGTCTGCAGTAAACTTCTACACCAGTCATTACTTCTAACTGGTCAATGCAGAAAAAGCACAGAGAGGGTGGGGGCGAGGTGGGAGTGGATCTCAGAAAACTAGCCTTGTTTCTGGAAGAAGTTCTTATGATGAAAACACACCTGAATTCAGGCATGAAGTTTATTGTAACAGTCTTTAGACTAAAACGGGATCCTTTGTGGCCTCTGAGCCACTCGGTCCCTTCAGGGTCGGGGCAGACTCCTCCGTCTCTACCGGAGGTGTTCCTACTGGCAGCACACATGTAAAAATGCAGCGTCTTAAAAGCTATTGTTCCTTTGATGGCTTCCTTTTAACTCTGCGCACACTGTGGGTGTTACTTAAGGAAACACGTTTCACATTATCTCTCGATTAACTTCACAGCTCTGTGAAATGTGTGTGTTCCTGTGTGCGTAGCTAGGCAGGGCATGCTGTGATTAATGACGGGCTAACAGTCAGGATCCCATCAGGGGCTGCTCTCTAATGTAGTTTTTGGCTGCAGTCCTCTGAAAACAGAACAATGGCTGCGTTTAATTGACTGGATTAAAACAGAGCAGGGCTGCACAAATGTCTAGATGTCTGTATACAGAAATAACATTTGGTTCAGTAATTAAAAACCAAACCAAAACAGCATTTAGGTGGTCTCCAGTGTTACTGTCGCAAGGCAAAAAACACAAACATAAATAAGTGAATTTTTTCTTGAATAGAGGAGGTGAGTGAGACACTTGGAACAACAGAGTTTACATAAAAAATGAGAAAAAACTATTCCATTGTCTCATTTCAAATGCATATTATCCAGTTATCTTGTTTTAAGAGTAAAAATACTCATTCATTTTTTCCCCAGCATTTTGTTATCATTCCACTGTCACAACTACAGAGCAATGAAATCCACTCACTGCATTTAACCCATCCCCTTCGGGGAGCAGTGGAGCAGTGTGGGGTAGGAATGAATCAGTGACAGCGGATCCCTCTGGGACCTCTGCCTCTGGTAAAGACTCTCTCTATGTAATGGAAAATCAACAGTTCCTTCTAGTGTGGCTTCAGTGGACTTAACCTGCAGCATGCATGAAGCATCCATCCCTCTCATACGACATTACCCGCCTCACCTCTGGAGTATTTTATCTGAACCCATGTTGTAATTAGCATGATGGAATGATAATGGGGTGAGTGGTTTGGAGTTGATCTAAAGAAGTGTTTGGTCATTTGTTTAAAGTCATAGGGAAGTCATATTTAAATGTCTTCTGCCTTAAACATGTATATAAATGTACTCTTTATCAGACAATATTGTCCCAAAATTTAGAACATTTCTATAAAAAAAAAAAAAATCCCGTCTTAAAATCCGTGTTTTTTTTTTCATTGTCTTATGCAGGTCAGTTAGTTATACATCAGCTTGAACACCTAAATTCGGCCAATGGGTCATCTGTCAATCAAATTTTTTCAGTCATAGCATCTTGATTGATATGTCGCAGCTAATATACGCAACGGTTGAAATCAGAATCCTTTCGTTTCCCAGTGAGTTGCGTCCCAGTGTTCACGGGGATGGACGTCTGTGTCTTCAGCAGGCGTAGAGCTAACAGAACTGGCAGCGTTGCGAGGCAAGGGCTCAAACATGGACGGCTGGAAGCCTTCTACACCAAACCAAGCTTCTGCCGCCCTGGCGTCCTCTTCCACAACATCTTCGTCCCCGCTTTCCTCCTCTAAATAAAAAATGGATGACGGAGGAGACTCATCCACGACCCCCGACACTAAACTCTCCTCCTCTTGCGTGTTTCCTCTGTCCATAGCGTTCCTTGACAGCGTTGTTTCTAAGTCACCAATTTAGTGCTACTTGGTCCCAATGGAATTTCCCATTGGGAACCTGCTAGCACTAAGTTGCTAACTGGTTAGCAAGATGCTTCAGACTAACCGGCCACAATCAAACTAGCCTGCAAACCTTCCGCCAAACAATCCCGCCCCCTTGATAATCGACCAATCACATTCATCTTATTCACTCGTGTAAAGTCGGGCACCACTCAGGAGAATTCGGAAATGCAACGGTTGGAACAGCCGCTTCCCAAGACTTTAATGGTAGCGCTGTGAAACTGTTTGAATCTTTCATTCAGACTCTAGGTTGTGATCAACAACCTAGCGGCAGTGGCGTTGTTTCCTTGGAAAAGACACTTCACTTGCATTGCCTACTGATGGTGGTCAGAGGGACTGGTGCCACCAGTGTATGGCAGTCTCGATTCTGTCAGTGAGCACCAGTGCAGCTGTGGCTACAATGTAGCTCACCATGAGTGTGTGAATGACTGAATGTTGTTTGAAGCACTTTGGTCAAGTCCTCTGACTTGACCAAAGTGCTATATAAGTACAGGCCATTCACTATTTAAGCACTAATGTGCCTTAGTGAGGGATAGTCGCTCTGGATGAGCACAACATATGGTTTGGGTTTAGATAAAGTTGACATGTTTCTGTTGTATGTGCAACAAACTGTAAATTTTTTTAAATCTAAATAATTAATTTTCCAATGGAACAAGGCGATTTACATTTAAACTAAGAAAAAATTATTGCATTTTCTTATTTCAAGTGCATTTTATCTATCCATTCCTTTTTTTCTGACATGCTTTATCCCAGCTGGGGTGGTGAGGGGTGCTGCTGTCTATCTCCACCTGTCTATGGATGAGAGGCAGGGTCCAACCCTGGACCGGTCACTAGTCCATCACAGAGACAAACAACCATTCACACACACACCTAAGGAGAATTTAGAGAAGCCAATTAACCTAACAGTCATGTTTTTGGACTGTGGGAGGAAGCCAGAGTACCCGGAGAGAACCCATGCATGCTCAGGGAGAACATGCAAACTCCATGCAGAAAGACCCCGGGCCGGGAACCAAACCCGCAACCTTCTTTCTGCAAGGCAGCAGTGCTGACCACTGTTCCACTAAGCAGCCATTTACTCTAATTTCTTATTTGATGAGTAAAAGTATTCATTCCATTGGAAAACCATCTTATTTACCTGCTTAAATTCAGGCTAAATAAACTTAATTTAAGAAATGTTGTTATTTCTAGATGTTTTATGCAGTGTAGTTCAACATTTCATCACCGTAGTCAAAACTCTACTTTGATTGGTCATGGATTGACAGCGGAGTACTCATGGAGAGAGATGACAGTGCAGAGATATTGGTGGGAAGAGAGGAAGGGGGGGATTTTTAAAACACCAATACTGATTAAAATCAGATGTAGTCAAATCATTAAGCCTGCGGAGGGCGCCAAACAGGTCGTTTTAGAAACTAAAACTGCAACAAACAAGTCCAATGATGCCTGGATCATCTAGACAGCACCATAAAACATCCATGGAAAAACAGGTGATTTTTGAAGTGAGTTGTCCTTTAATTGGATCTAATGAGGAGCTGATAGCTTAGGAAAGATAACAGGTTCATGTTCTGATCTGAATGGATTAAAGCTCAGATTTAACATCCTCCTACTTTGTTCCTCTCTGCTCACATCTTCTCAGGCCTGCCTGACAGATCAATGCCGTTATGTTAATTAATCAGAATGGTTCCACATACTCCTTCTGGACTCAACCTCACCATCCATGGACTTTCTCTCCATCTTTCACTGTCAAATTTTTGAAAAAGTCCTGTTCCTTTCTGACCCGCCTGGCTCCACCTCTCATCATGCTCTCCTCAGCCTTCATAGAACTAGGTATATGTTGCGGATATTGTTGGCTTTGCTTTGGATACGGTCTTCAGTGAAACTGACAGGTAGAGGATGTGGAATCTGGGTAGCTGTCTTTGCTCTGTTTAGTTTATGGGGCGATTTGAAGGAGCAGACTTTTCTTCCTATATAGTTTTAGTAAAACGTCATTAAGCTCCAGTTGATGGACAACTTGAGGACCTACAGATGAGACCAGGTTATTCCATACATTCTACGCTTTTCTCCATTGTCTGACTTTAAATTAGACCTTTTAATATTTAGACTTAGACAAAATTTCATTTTGTACAGCTTTCAGGCAGTAAATGATCAGCAGCTTCGCAGTGAAATTTCCATTCCATAAAGGGGTGGGCTCTCCTCATCCTCCACAGGAAGTCCAACTGCTTCTGTGCCTTTTGGACCAGTGAGATGGTGTTTCCAGTCCAGGTGAGGGTGTCTGTGATGAATTTGGTGCTGTTGACCACCTCTACAGCTGAGCTGTTGATGAGCAGTTTAGTCCCACAAACCTTCCAAAGAAGTTTTTTAGTTCATTTAGGAAGTCAGCATCAGCTGCACCCAGCGGGGGGAGGGTTGTAGTCAATAATCGCCTGTATGCTTTGCCACATTCACCTGGTGTATCTGGCATCATGGAAGAGATCCTGGATCTTCTGGCTGTGGTTCTGCTTCACTGATCTGATGGCACGGTTCAAAACGGCGTGCGCTGTTCTCATTGCCTCTTTATTACTCTATCACCAGGTTGGAAAGCTGAGTTTCGTGCATTTAGTGATTTGTATGTAATGTAAATCCCTTTATTGTCCCATTCACTCTCTGCATTGAACACTTCCCCTTGGGGAGCTCTGGGCTGCCATTGTGTGGCACCAGAGGAGCAGTGTGGGGTTAAGGTTTTGCCCGGGAACCCAGAGTGGAGGCTGTTGGGATTGAACCGGGTACTTGCAACCTTCTCCGAGACAGACAGACACTGCTCTAACCACTAGGCCAGACCACTAGGATTTCTGAACCTGCCAGTCCCCATTCATCCAGGGTAATTGGTTTGCCCAGGTAGTGATATTGTTTTTGGTGCAAACATCCTCAATGCCTTTGTTGATGTAGGCTGGCAGTCATGGCATGCTCATCTATATTTATCTCATTGTCATAGCTTACTGCAGCTTTGATGTTTCACTAAGAGCATTCAAAACTCAGTCCTGGAGTTTCTCCACGACTGCCTTAGTCCACACCCTGCCCTCCCTCACTGTTTTGCCCTGATTAGCTGGGGCCTGTATGCAGGAATTAGCATGACAGAAAGGTGACTGGACAAGCCGAGGTGGGAGCGGAGGGGGGGGGGGGGGGGGGCTCTGAATGCATCTTTAATGGTAGAGAAGGCTAAATCCAGAGCGTTTTGTCCCCAAGTTTCAGGAGTCACAGCCAATCAGGAACATACCAGATGAAGCTACTATGATTAGAAATGATTAGAAAGAGAGCAGAACGTTAGAGATGCCTAACAGATACTTCAGAATGGGGGAATAGAGATAGAATGATGAAAAGGGGTCCCTATGTCCTCCAGCAGTCTAAGGTTATAGCAGCACAAATGTGGAAAATAGCTCAGGATGACCCGAATATTTTGGATGAGGTATAAGAAAGGTAGAGCCAGATTATGGCCAAGGTAGAGCCAAGGAGAAACGTTTATCCGGACCAAAACTCCCCCACCGGAGGACTGTTATCATTTCAGAAGATTTTGTCATTAAAAAAATACAAACAAAGAAAAACAAAACTGTATCTTAGAAATAATTTGGGATTGTTTACAATGTGTGTATACAAGATTTACAGCAAATGTGACCAGGATGATATGTAGATTTACCTCAGAAGGTAGCAACTCTGGAAATGTACAGTATTGTTTGAAACAAACTTGAATAACAGAAACAGAAACACAGCCATTGGATATTAAAATCTCAGACTAGAAAAATGCTAAAAATGCTTCCATTGAAATGATAACTGTAAATAACGACGTTGGTTTTTTTCATGTGGGTGTTTGTACTGTAAAATCCATTCACACTTCAACCAGCATTAATCCACAGAGAGCAGGAGAAGTTGATCAGACTGTAGCTGCAAGAAAACATCTTGGAGACATTTTCACACCAACAAATCAGTCGGCATGTAAAGATGGACACTTAAGCAGGCGTATGTTTTACATTAAGGGAAGTGAAAAACCTCCCCCACCGGCCAACATTTAACTTTCCCTTTTCTCCTTTTCTTTCCCCTCTCTGTGTATGTCTAAGGCTACGCGGCTCTAATTGAAACCACCTTGTGTTTCTTTTGATCGCCAGACGCTTTCAAAAGTTTCAACTATTTGTCTGTCTGCAAACACGCTCCCTGCTGTCTGTGACTGTGGCCAAGTCAACAGTTCACTACATGTTGCTACACAGACAGGCTATTTTCACTTTGTGGTGGTTAGTATAACTGACTGTCTGTGTGTAACAGTGTCTGTTGTGTTTTTGGGAAAAGTATTTTTCTTGGCATTCTTTAAAATCCAAACATGCTATCTGATTTATGAACAACTTCACGACTGTGTTTAAGTTTATTTTTGGTTCTGCGTGTTTTTTTCCCTGTATTTCTAATGTTTATTTTCACGATTCATTGTAGGTTATAAGATAATGACTGATAAAGCAATTAAGGTTATGTGCAGGAGGAGTGACCTTTCATCCTGTGAACCAGCCTGACTGAGCAGCAGTCTGAAAACGAGGGCCAGTGATTGACTATCTCAGTCTGTCTGCTTTTAAAATCAGTTCAACCATTGAAGCAACATAAATCAGTCAACATTCAATGTGGTTTAGTGACCCACTTGTGATCCTTTATCAACCAGTATGGGGTCCTCAGATCCACCACAAAGATTACACCAAAAAAGCATTTGGTTGAAATACGTAAAGATACAAAATTGTCATGCAAAAAAATTACAAAGCTACTTCAGCTGAGTATTGCTGTTTGTAAAATTATTGCCTGTTGTTAGCTGATGCTGTAGAATTGTAGTAGTTTGGGTCATAAGTTGATTCTGGTACCAGAAGCTAAACGTTTAGGAACCTCTGCTTTGGAGGAGATGTTTGGAAATGCTGTGATTTGGAGATAATACCAGCTTTGAACAGAAGTTTTAGCAAAAAAATCCTTTTTTCACTGAAAGCCCAAGGATGGGTTTTACCAAAACAAAAAAAATAATCTTTAGACTTCTGTTCTCTGTTTTCATTAATAATAAAGGCCTTAGACCATTTATCCAAATCAGGCTGAGAGTAGCTTAACTATATTGGTTTGGTGAAAAGGTGCTACACAAAGGCAAGAACAAGCCCTACTTGCATAAATGATTATATAATTTGGTAAATACAAATACATGGTTTATAGGAAGAGAACCATGGCAGAGATTTAAAAATAGACACAAACGAATAGAAGAAATCAAATTATGATGGGGAAATATGTACTTTAGTTGAACCTAAACAAAACTGAAGTAATGATTTTCGGACTAAAGGAAGAGCTTATCCAAAGTTAGCCCACAGCTTCAGTTCAGCATCAGGCTCTTAATCTGGGTGTAGTGATGGATTCAGATCTGAACCCTCAGAGGCTCATAGAGTCAGGAACAAAGTTGGCCTTCTATCGGCTGAACAACATCTCAAGGATTAAAGGACTAATTCCTGCTTCGTTCATACTTAGTGGAATCGACCCCTGCAGCGGGTCCTCAACGAGCGTCCTGTAGCCTTCAGTGTAGGTGAACAGCTGAGTCCTGTCTGGAAGAGTTGGCTCAACACAGGAGGGCTGATTCCTCAGAACAGGTCTCAGCGGTTCACCTACACCTGAAGGTTAAAGGACACTTGTTTGTGGACAACAAGGTCCTTATTCTGGCAAAGGAAGAAGGATCAAAGAGGGGTTAAGGAAGCCATCTTTGTTAACCTGGAAAAACCTTCTCTCAACAGAGGAGGCGGTCTTAAGGGCTGGTTATCCTCCTGCAGCAGTGTGTTACAGTGAGCTTGACACAGACATTTTTGATTTATGCTCAATTTTGAGTGTGGTCTGTGCTACACGCTGTGGGTCTAGATACGGCCGAGGTGGAGAGGAAGTTGGGGCAAGTTTGTCCGACAACTGAGGGACATGAGGGTGAAAAAGAGCGGGGATCCAGGCGGGAAAAGGGTCCCAGCATTCTTGCAAACCTCGCTCTTCTAGCAGGTCCAACTTCACCAGCTGTTTTCCGCGATTGCGGTCATAAAAAGCAAAACAACACTGTCTGCACTCACCTACAATTTGGGAGAGGTGCAGCAGAGTGTCTTCAGAGGGGGCGGGGATGTCTTTGCGTCCACTGCGACACCTACGCAGACGACCTAGTTTCAAAGCACTTTTAGGAACAATACCCAGAAGATTCAGCTCTCACCCGCCCTTACCTGACTCACACTTCAATGAGGCACGTGACTGAAACCACTCTGATGAGGGAGTTAACGACCCTTCAGAACCCCATTACGGCCATTAACACACCCCCCAGGTGACCTCCGTGGTCAATCCAGAAGGAGGGATCAGAGCCACCTTTTCCCCCCCCTATTCTTTGTTAGACCTACACTATATTAATCTTTGTCCTCCCAACCGTCAGAGCCTCTTAAATGAGAGGAGAAGCATATTCTAGAAAACTTCCCGTCCAGCTGCCTAAACTGAACCTTTCAAGCTTAAGGCCGACTTATTTTGGCTTTATAGAGTAGTTGTCATGTGGGGGGCAGTAACGTGGTACCACAGGAGCCAAAATGGGAAACAGAATAATCGCTAGTTTGAGAGAAAAGAAGGGACACACCAGAAAATAAAAATTACAATGGAAACCCCTGATGAACCTTAAGCTCTGTGGAGGTGCAGAGCCGATGACTGTGTCCTTAATGCTGTTGCTGTCATCATCTGATTTGTTTCATTCAAAGCTTTAATAAGGTTACACAAACAAAACAGGTCCCTCCTGGTTCTGGTCCATGTGACACTGTTACACCTTCATTTCTGTTTGCTCCAACACAATGAGCAATTCTATATCTATCTATCTATCTATCTATCTATCTATCTATCTATCTATCTATCTATCTATCTATCTATCTATCTATCTATCTATCTATCTATCTATCTATCTATCTATCTATCTATCTATCTATCTATCTATCTATCTATCTATCTATCTATCTATCTATCTATCTATCTATCTATCTATCTATCTATCTATCTATCTATCTATCTATCTATCTATCTATCTATCTATCTATCTATCTATCTATCTATCTATCTATCTATCTATCTATCTATCTATCTATCTATCTATCTATCTATCTATCTATCTATCTATCTATCTATCTATCTATCTATCTATCTATCTATCTATCTATCTATCTATCTATCTATCTATCTATCTATCTATCTATCTATCTATCTATCTATCTATCTATCTATCTATCTATCTATCTATCTATCTATCTATCTATCTATCTATCTATCTATCTATCTATCTTTATTTATTTATTTTAGTGTCCTGTCTGGCAATGTGGCAATAACAATAATTGTTTTGATGCCAAAGAAGACCCCAACAGATTTTTATTTCACAAGTGAAGCAGTACGTGTATCGCCCTAGTGTTCCACTTGATTTATCCATATAAATAGCTTTATTATGATTATGCAGAGAGTATTACAGATTATATGGACAATGCAGTGTTGAAGTAGAAGAGGAAAGAAAAAACAGGAAAGAGGAGAAAAGATGAAAGAAAGAGGAGATAAAAGGGAGACAATGATAAAACGCCTTCTGTCTGATTCATAAAAGAACAGCACAACCAATGGATATAGGATAAGAGATACAATAAAGTAGCATATTGATAATATTGCTGATGTATAAGAAGTATTATTTAATATGGCATGTATTCTGTGTTACCTGAAGATAAGAATAGGGGCTTTCTGTATGGAAGTCTTTATGTACCTGGAACCAAACACCTGTAGTTGTTTGTTAAAGTGCACTTGTGCATTGTAAAGTTTGTCCAAATGAAAAATGCTCAATAGTGGTTGTGAAGAGCCAAAGACGCACCCCTCCAGAGCACAGAGGCAAGTGCTGGGGCACCCAAAACCCCAGATGCCCAAAGGGGGGCCCAGAGCAAAGGCGCCCAGGAGGGGCCAACCCAGGAAATCTGCACCCCCACCAAGGGAGGAGGAGAGATGGCCCCGAAGAGTTCCCCCATCCATCGCAATGCTGAAGCCCCGCCCCCCGTGGTCATCCCCAACCGGGCCTCGTGGGCCCAGGTCCCGCGAACCAGCCGCCAGGAATAAGCCAAAAAAAAAAGTCTCAATCACGTCTTCCAACCCTAGTGCCTCCACTCGCAACACACAGACTCACAGATGAAAAAAAACTGCATAAACCACAAGTAATTCTAAACGTTGAGGTTAATCCAGCTTTCTTCCATCATCCTACATCATCATCACCATCCTACATCATCACTATCATCATCACCATCATCATCACTGTCAGTATCATCATTATCATCATCATCACCATCATTATTTTTATCAACAACAACAGTTTGCTGTCAGACATCAATTGTTCAGATTAGACAGTTTGAAGATCTTATCTGTATTTGGCAGAAGTGGTAAAGATAAACCAGACATGATAAAACATGGCTTTTAGAAGATACAGTATCCATCCATCCATTTCCTGTCACGCTTTATCCCTGCTGTGGTGGCAAAGGGTGCTGGTGCCTATCACCAGCTGTCTACGGGCGAGAGGCAGGGTACGCCCTGGACAGGTGGCCAGTCTAGCGCAGGGCGAGGGATGATTAAAAAGCTGCAGGAAGAGGAACCTTGACTTTTACTCTGGTATTAATGCAGCTTTCAGAAAACAAATTACTGCTTTTACCATATTACTCTGCATTTTTCTGCTCATAGATACTTTGGGTCAAATCATCTACTCTAAATATGTTCATTTTCCAGTTTCTAAACTGGAGACAAATCATCATTATGTTATAGGATTGATATAAGACAGGAACACAATGACCTTCAGTCTAACCCCTAGAACTCTACGGACCCACCGGCGGGTCCAGCTGCTACGTGACCTCGTAATTTTACCAAACCCCCAGTATTGATGTAAAAAACATATTTGGCACAGTTTGGTGACATTTATGGATAAATGAGCCAAAATGGCCCCTCCACCTAAGAAATTTCTCACTAATACCATTCTAAAATAAATATGATTCATCTGATTGAGTCCAAATTTGGTATATTTTTACACAACATTTAGATTTAAAAGTCTGTACTACTTTTTTGTACTATAAATAATATTTTGGTAGTGTTTTGCAATGTTTATTTCAAAGAAAATTTTGGCGAGGTTCAAAAAATGCAAAATATTTTGTATTTTGTCCCTAATATTTCAGGCAGGGTCAAAGCTACAATGGTGCTGACACCAGAAAACCATTCTATGACATCTTACCTTTACAGACGTACCAAAAGTTTCTTCTTAAATCTAATAGCTTTGAGGCTATAAGTTATTTACTTTTGTGTGTTTTTGTCAGGCAGAAATTTATTTATACCCCCTTAGGGTGTAAGAGGCTAATGGAGCAGAGCTTGCATCCCAGTCAGTTGTGTATTTTTAGTAAACAGGATAAAACATTACTAAGATACTCATATGACTCAGCCAAAAGACTAAGATTTAAATGAGTGATAAAATGCAATTTCCATTGTCATAGATGAATAACGATAGTTCAGTGGGTGAAATGGACGCACAGAGAAGTTCAAACGCCATCACATTGCCTTATTTGGTTCTGGCCTGGACTTTTGTCATGCCATCAAATTGACATAGAGACCAGCCCACTGGTTCACTGGCCCAAGAACATGAATAGAGGTAGATTTAGGTATGAAAAGTAGGACATGTCCGGGAAAAAGAGGATGTCTGGTCACCCTACCATATCAACAATTTGATTTTCAGCGAGTGAGCACGTTTTTATTTATTTGTGTAGCTCAAAGAAAACACGTCCAAGATTGTCACCTAAGACCTTCCTCTCCCTAGTTAGTCTGCTTCTGCTTCTGCAGAGCTAATGTTTTTGCCAACACAGGGACCCCTCCCCTAATGAAAGAGTTTGTGTCATCATGGTCTGACACTGGGCAAGCTGTCCTCACACAAACACATGAATACTTTTTCACCAAATCAAATTCTTACAGCCAGCAAAGATGATTAATGTTGGCTATTTTGAAAGGTACCATCAAATCTGCAGCTAAATAATAGACAGTTCCTAAGCTGTGCAAGAGAGATTTGATCTCAAAGCTTGAAGTTATAATATCTAGAAAGAATGCATTAATTAGTCAGAAATACAGTTCTCTGATGGAGGAAATGCAGAAGCCAGACATTTCATTGGCAGCAGTCGTCTAATGCACTGCTTCTTCTGTTTATTGCTGATATAGTAGATGAGTTAGCCGATACAGACCATTTATATATGAATCTAAGCTTAAAAAAAAGCAAATATTTGAGACCAGAGAAGAAAATCAACGAATGTTCTGCTCTGTCTGGTGTTATAGTCTTGATTACCACAGTTGGTGTGGAGAGCTCTTCAGGTAAACGCAAACCTTTGCCTCTTTTGACATTTTTGCAGTAAGAACATTTTTTTTTCTGCAGATGTCCAATAGTCAACAGGACGTGTCCTCCTGGTCAGACGTGGAACATCAAGCAGTGTCAGTGTGTCAGCATGGCTTCCGTTGGACAAACTAAGTCCTCTCCTCCACCGCTGCCTCCTCTAAGACCACCGCAGCAGCACCATGGTAGGTGTTACTGTTTTAAAGTTAGGTTCAACTTATATTGCTCGTTTTTTCGATCTATAAAATCATGCTAACCGTTGTTCCTTGGTCAGATTAAAGTCTGGACTCTGGCTGGGACACCTTCAAAATATTGTCATTCCATTCTAATTCCAAAAAAGTTAAAATATTGGTATTGGGCTTCTTTTGATAGCCTGAAATGCCCCATACCTGTCTATGTCTCTGAAAGGGGGGTTGTTAGAGGGAATTGTTAGCCTGACTGAATAGGGGGGGTGTTCTGTTCGCCTGTAAAGGGGTTTGGGTTGTGATGATGGGCAGAAAGGAAAGCTGAAATCTGATTCCACCCCCTCTGTTTAGTTGGTTTTTCTTAACATAGATGGCTTCCTTCACGCCCCTCTCATACCACCTATTTTCTTTGTCCAAAATGTGAACATTCTGGTCCTCAAACGAATGTCTTTCGTCCATAAGGTGTAGCTGTACCACCGAGTCTTGTGCCGAGGAGGTCAGCTTTTAAAAACCTAAAATGAAGCAATTGGGTTGATTAATTCCTACTATCATCACAACCCCAACTCCTTTGCAGGGGACAGAAGACCTCGCCTGTTCATCCAGGCCAACAATTGCCTGTAACGTCCCGCCTTTTAAAAGCCACAGGCAGGTATGGGCCATTGCAGGCTAAGAAGCCAATCGACCCACATTCCAAAGGGGTGGACCCGTTCGTCCAGTTCAATTTACGTGTTTTCTAAACAAAAACAAGGCTTTGTTGGGGTGCTGTATAAAATCTGGAACTCAACGCTCTTTCTGACGTTCTGAATTGAAAAAGCTTCCTGGATGGAAGAGAAACGTCTTCAAACTTGGAAACAAAGTCCAGTGGATTGTTTTTATATTTAACTTTTTGGAATTACTATGACCTGGATGACAGAGAATCTTTACCAGCATATTCCATTCTACAAAGGTGGCATTATGTCAGCATCAGAAAACAGGCTTCAATCAGAGGCACCCATATACAAGTCATTACTGTATATGTGGGCCATATCTGGCGATGATATTCAAATTTAGCTTCCTAATCTCCATAGCAAACCTACTGACAGGGAGCAGAGACCTTTTATGCTGGAGGCAACCCTGATTCAATTCAATCTCTCAAAAGAGAGTTTAAAAGGGTTTTTTCTCTCCACGCTCGCTGCATGCATGCTTTGTGTTAGGGATTGCCCGAGGGGTCAACGGCACAATGCAAGTAACTGTTGACTGTTGCTAGCTGCTCACCCAGGAGGATCCATTCCTATAAGACAGTCAGCTGGATGTCCTTAGATTGAAAACTTTCAACCAATCTGTCTGGAGGATTTGATTCAGTTGTGTCTGTAAAAATCCTTGATAACATGTTGGGAATTGGTGACATCTGAATTAATTAAGTTAAACTGAATCAAGCACAATTTCCACCTCCAGATCTCCTTTGTAAGTAGAAAAAAAGATGTTTTTGGGCTCAAAACAAACATGTTGGTGTCCTGAGACAAAAGTAGGGCTAGCTAAATTCTCAGCTTGGTGTTTATTGGGAAGAATGTCTTACTGTTGTAAAGTTGCAAGTTTAATTCTGGCTGCCTTACCTGTCAAACAGACCTTTAACATGGCACTCTACCTGAGCTGCCAGCTAACACATTGGAAACAAGGTTCAGTCAATTTAACATAAAACAGATTAAAGTGGAGATTAAAACACTGATGTTTGCTGTGAGAAAGAAAAACAGAAGTTTTAGTCTAGAAACCTGATAAACAGACCCTGTAGGGATTCCTGTTTTTTTTTTTTTTCATATTCTTCTAAAACACTCATGGATGTGTGAGATCATTATCCTGTTCAAATCTGCCCACTGCTGTGGCTTTCTGACTCACCTTAATCCTCATAATCAGTGTTTGTTACGGTTTTTCACCAGCATTAACTGAGCAGTAACTGATGCAGCTGCTTAGACGTTGAAGAAACTTTGAGGATGTCGTGTCAGTGAAACTTAAAGTCCATCTGCACCTAGTTTCCTTGAAATGTTGTTTGGCTCTAAATGTCAGTTCAAGATGACGCTGCTCGCTTGCTGGACTGACGAGGCGATCAGTTGCAGCTGAGGTGAAGTATCATGGCTTAAAGCAGTAAGATTGGGAGGGAAGGGGTTCTTATTGTTTTATGGGATCTGCAGATGTTTTTTGTGTGAAAGTTTTAGCCTGTTAAACTTTGTGCTGATAATTACTGAATACTGCCTCCGCTTGTTGAGGCTCTTTGTCATACCATAGATTTGGCACCAATTTCATTGTTTTTCTTCTTAGAGATTTAGGTTTATGTTTTCAGAAATTCCTCCTCCCTCTTTGTTTTAGACGTCTAAGTAGACCACAGACATGTGTCCAACCATCCAGCAGTCAAACAGCTCACCTGTTTCCTCAGTTTGTCTTCTGTTGATCAATTCATTTCATCGCTTTGATGCAGAGAAAAGTAAAAACATTCAGGACACATGTCCCATGATGACTAGAATCTTCCATCCCTTCACTGAATCCAAGGTTATAGTTTGATTATGAAGGTAAAACAAAGAGTTTGTTTTTGTTGCCTGTGTAGGAATTTGTTCATTCACTTTAGCGGCCATCTTCTAAATGATGTTTGTCATATAAGTGATTCCCTGGTCCACATCAGTGCTCTGTGAGGAATGTTCTCATCAGAACCCTCCTATGTAACTTCAGAGGGTCAGATCCATGATATTACTACGTAGACGCCTCATTGGATGCTTTCAGCAGTGAGGCCGACGTGTCTTTTGGGACGGCCATCTTGGGTCAGACCACAGTTCCGACAGCTGCTGTCAGAATGAATAGGAGGAGCCTCAGATCTTGTTTTAATCACATGGAAGAGAAGTTGAGGATAATATTGAAGCACTAACTTCAATATTAACCCTTTAAAGACCAAAACAAATATTACAAATTCATTCAGATTAAAAACTCTTTAAACAGAAATCAAACTGGATGAAAAATATACATACAGTTAAATATTTTGCAATTAAATAGTAAAATAATAAACACAGAGTTTTATATAAATATTTGCTAATATTATACAAAATAAATAGTATATATATTTCTACAGTAGTAGCCATTTAAAAGTTCCCCACTTTCTTTAAAGGGCCCTTGGCTGATCCTTGGATGGTCCTTGGATTGTCCCCTAGAATTCCTTTTTAAACATCAAGAAATGAATTAATGTAGAAATTAATGCAAGTCAATGGAAAAGCCTCACAGCGATAGTGAGAGATGTCTTTATGAGTGTCTACAGGATCCTCATTTTACTTCATGTTTGGCCCTGATAAGACTGTGTGTGGACCCCATTTAAACAAATAAAAGCAGAGGAATGCAGAGACTTCAGTGACCACATCCAACAAAGAACACACAGAGTCTGACTCACAGATTGATTGGAAAAATAATTATTGGAGGGAATCAGATGTTTACAGAAAAGATCACATTCAGAGCTGCTGTCACATTGTTTCTTGTTTGGCAATGTATGATGGGCTGTTTCAAGACCTTTCTTACATTAGTTTAAACATTTTGTGCAAAATCAACTCTTTCTGCCATCAGATGGAGGAGCTACAATCATTCTGCATTCTATGGTAAGTGTGCATAGCATTTAAATAACGGTTCAAATTCTTATCCCCACAATGCTTCCTGGGTGCTTCACAATTGCTGCTAACTGCTAACCAAGGGGATGACTTACATGAAAGTGATGAATATTGTTCTAATCTACAATTATGTCCAATATTATAATTATCACTTCCTGGAAGTGAACTTGATGCTCACACTAAGGGGGAACATGCAAACTACGCATAGTGAGAACCGGACCCGGATCCTAACCCAGGTTCTTTTTGCTTAGAGGCAGCATCCCAGGCCCCCATTTTCATTTCATAATCAACATAATTCATTGTATTTATACTCGCATCACAGCATTTTAAAGCACTTTTACACAGACATTTCAACCAGATCCTCCAGTCAGATTACTTCAATGTTTTCTATCTAAGTTAAACCACCTGATTGCATTCAGTCATTGACTTGCAGGATTGTGTCCTCCTGGGTGAGCAGATGGACAGTAGACATCCCTTTGCATTGTGTTGTTGATTCTGGAGCAATCTGTCACACTGAACATGCATGTGGCTACAGTGGGGAAGAAAAACCTCCAACAGAACCAGACCGAGTGTGAGTGGCCTGAACCGTGTGTCTCAGTTTGTGCAGAATGTAGATTTGCAAAGCATAAACCAACCATGTCACATTAAAAAACCAGCCAATGGCTACGAACTGGACTAAACACTGGAAAACAGGCCCAGTTCTGTAATCTGTAATGGGGTTAAAGGCCCTTGTGCCCTTTTAGGCACGTCGCTAGTTCTACTCACCTGAGTCAAATAATGAGGTCATGGGCAGGCTGACCCCTCGCTCCAGGATGGTGTCAAAGCTGAACAGAGCACTAGGCCAACAGAGATACAATTCTGTTGGCAGCTGTTTGGCAGCTGTATCTAATAGAAACCTGGGTTGTTCCTATTCTCTTCTGTCATGAAATAAATTATGGGGCTCTAGATAGATAGAAGAGGGTCTTTCATACAGTAGCAGCCATTCAAGGCCCTTCCCAGTCAAACTCCACCCAAATGGCAGCCCACTCCCCTGCGATTCCCAGCAAAATCCCCTCTAACTTCCAGCCACTGGCCTTCTCCTGGGCATGGATATTTTTTTACTCTGACTCCACCCTTCACTGAATTACAGGGTCTGACCAGAAGATGGTGCTTCTCTTTAGATCTTAATGTCCACAAATCATGACCAAAAGGATATTTTAGTACAAAGTTGAGTACAACCAAGGACCAACCAAGGGCCAACCAAGGACAAGCCAAGGACCAGCCAAGGACCAGCCAAGGGCCAGCCAACGACCAACCAAGGGCCAACCAAGGACCAGCCAAGGGCCAGCCAAGGACCAACCAAGGGCCAGCCAAGGACCAACCAAGGGCCAACCAAGGACCAGCCAAGGGCCAGCCAAGGACCAGCCAAGGGCCAGCCAAGGGCCAGCCAAGGACCAGCTAAGGACCAGCTAAGGACCAATCAAGGGCCAACCAAGGACCAGCCAAGAGCCAACCAAGGACCAGCCAAGAGCCAACGAAGGACCAGCCAAGGACCAGCCAAGAGCCAACCAAGGACCAGCCAAGAGCCAACGAAGGACCAGCCAAGGACCAGCCAAGAGCCAACCAAGGACCAGCCGAGGACCAGCCGAGGGCCAGCAAAGCACAGTGGGGACATTTTGAATGGCTACTACTGTACTACTGGAGACAATGCTTTTTCAGATTAAATTAGTTGTTTTTCTCTCCAGTGTACTAAGGTTGCAAACTATAACGTTGGGAAAAATGTCTTGCTCAGTGGTTCATCAGCCTCTGGCGAGAGGAACATAAGGAACCAACAGCTCCAATTGCAGGGATCTATCCCTCTCATTAACCCTCACCCCAGTGTTGGGAGTCAATGAGTCAATATGCCTTTCACTTCTCAATATGTGGAGGTGGGGGTGTTGTTCTCAGTCTGACAGACTTTTACTCCACTGAACGTCAGTGCAGGGAGAGGGATTCAGAGCCAACAGGGAGTGGAATATGTAGCTCTTTGTCAGCAGATAGTGTTTCTGTTTAGTTCATGTTTTTTTTTATATTTAGAAACACAAATATTCCCACATTTATTGTTTCTTTGTGTTTTAAACAGATTAAAGATCTGTTGGCCATTCTTTTCTCCATATTTTGATGTACTTCTTATTTTCTTTTGTTTAGAAGATAATCTGCTGTTTGTGAAATCGAGCCAGATGGAAACCAATTATCCAAGTAGGCTGCAGGAATTTCCTTGTTTGTTAATGTTTGTCCCTTTGTTAATCATAATCAAAGATTAGCAGTGTTTGTTTTCAAACAGTACTGAATAACTCAGATAGTTTCTTTTTAAAAGATAAAGTAGTGTTAGTCAGCTTCATTCACTGTAATCCGTAAGGAAACGGGTTGGTAGAGAGAGAGAGGAGGACACATAGCAAAGGTCAGAGGTCAAACCAGGAAGTGTTTTCTCAGTAACCAACATACAAACCCATTAAGAAATACTTACATTTATGTTTTTTTTTTTTACGCAGTGAAGATCTATAGATTCATTACACAAAGATTGAAGTTGATTGCTGTTAATTGTTATGATTTTTCTGCTAATAGAAATACATTTAAGATCCAAGTAATACTTCATAGCAATATGAAAATAATCCATCCATCTTCTTCCGGAGCCTTTTTCCAGCGATTAGTAGACAAACGGCGGGATACAATCTGTACAGGTCCCCAGTCCATCGCAGAGACATGAAGCCATGCAAACAACACACCCAATCAGAGAAGAGATGCCAGTTATCCAAACCATTACATTTTGGGACTAGAAGGAAGGCAGAGTACCTGGAGAGAACCCAGACATAAACAGGGAGAACATGCAAATTCTACACAGACAAAATGCCATTAATCTTAACACTGGACCTCCTTGCTGCAGCGGTGGATGATAGCCACTAGCTAGAGAGAGCGTGAACAACATTTACATCTGCAATCAGCATTCAACAAACCCAATCATTTTTATAAACTTTCATTGTGGACCGTACACTCAGAAACAACATGTGAGTATTAACAGATGTCTGATATATAGAGTAGATGGCATCATCTGCATTGGTAGATTGATAAGGATTATACAGAGTGTTCAACTGAATCAACTGAAGTGTGGTAGCCTCATACCGGGTTAAACAAACACTGCTGTTTAACGTCTAAATGTCGTTACACCTGGTAAAGACATTTAATAGGACCCCTGGTGTCCTCGAATTAAGTCTTGGGCAGCGTTCACTCTGCTGTTTGTTGTTTTACTGCTGTGTCTAAGCGGTTAGAAAGCAGTGTCTGAGATATACCAGCTCTATATTATCTATAAACATGGCCCAACTGGAGCGCTCATTCTGAATGCTTAACTCAGAGCTAAGCAGCCAGCAGCTCTCAGGTATCTTAATCTTTAACCTCTTCTCCACAGGCCGAAAAACCCATTTAAACCCACAAACAATCGGCTTTTAGTTGCAGCGGGAACAGTGCACTGACACGCGTCAACCTGGGTGAAACGACTTTGCCGGTCTGGATTAGCATACAATGGGAACCGCAGACCACTAATTTTGTTTGATAGCGTGGAGCGCAACATATGGACATCAACACACCGCTTAAATAACGTCTGATCAAACAAGCTGAAACCCTGCTTACATTCGATAAACACAGCAAAACGCTGCTGGGAGAGATTGAGAGGGATAAAAGTGCAAATCAATAGAGCCACTGACTACGCCCTGGCTTCGTAACATGTTGCTCTCCGTTGTTTACTTTCCTGATTTCTGTCGCACTGGTGACATTATCAACGCTAACCCAGTGTGATGGCGTCAGGCCACACAGCTGCCAGCGAGGAGTTAGATCCAGTTTTTTTGCCAGTGAGAAAGGAGCCAAATGTCGAGTTTAGCAAGTCGACGCATGTTTGAAAAACGCTCGTTAACCTGATATTTTCAGTGGGAAAGAGGCTTTAAATATAGTAGTAGCCATTCAAAATTTCCCCTCTTCCTTGATGGGCCCTTGGCTGGTCCGCTAAGATTCCAATCGATCTTTGTACTAAAATATTCTTCTGTCATGTTTTGTGGACATTAAGATCTACAGAGAAGCGCCATCTCCTGGTCAGACCCTGTAATTCAGTCAGAGTAAACAAATATGCAGCCTAGGATAAGGAGGGGGTCACTCCAGTGGCTGAAAGTTGGTTGCCATCCGGCTGCCGTTTGACTGGGAAGGGCCATTTTGAATGGCTGCTACTGTAGTAGACACACTAGTATACAAAGTTCTACTTTTTGTTATTAATTAACTTTATTTTACATTTATTTTCAGTTAGTTTTACTTGTGTTTTGGTTTCAACTTACTTCCTGGCATACTGGTCTGAATCCCCCCACCCCCAAACAACCAAAAACAAACAGAAAATGTTTTGTTGACCGCAGCAGCGCTAAAACTGATGGAGAGGGTCTAGAAACCTGCCATATATAAAAAGGTATAACAGGGTCATACAAACAACAGCCTGGCATGATCTGATCATCAGGTTGGTTATGTGTTGCTGACATCTTTGTCTGAAGAAAACTACACAGATTAGTCAATTTCTTGAACACCAAGAAATATCAGGTGTACAAGAAAAATGAAGCTCTATTGGATTTTTATAGAAAGTGAAGCTTTGAATGTGTAAAGGAACAATCTTTTTCAGAATAGAATGATGCTATGATGAACCGAGGTTAGTGCTTTCTAAGTGAAAGTTTAGTAGTGGGTGGAAGAAAAGAAACTGTGGAATTTGGTCTCTCCCATTAGTCAGTTGAATTTGGTCAATGCAAGACCAACATTTTTCAGCATTCTTTGTGAATTAAATCCACAAAAATCATAAATTGAACTGCAAACATGCAGCTAGTTTGTGCACCTTTTATGGAAACCAAACATTTCCTTCAGCGAATGTGTTTTACTCCCTGTTTTGAAGAAGCCTAAATGAGGGATGTAAATCAGTGACTTTGAATGGGGGCTAATCTATGACTATCAAAAACTTTCATAAAACCAGAGATTCTTATTAAATGAAAGCAGTATACGTCAGGTGTTTGTTGTGTCCTTTTTGAGCCTGAACAGAATTTCAGCTCTGGTCTTGATCACTGAAACATCTTTGAACAGCATCATCGTCTGCTGGCAGTATTTACTCATGCATCCATCAGGTCAAATTCTGAGTGTCTTTCAGGTCTTTTCTCTCTTTGCATTCTTTTTTTTTTTTATCTCAGACTTTTCCTTTAATGAGCTTTGCTGACTTTAGTCATCAACTTTTCGTATCACATGCAATACTAACGGTAAAAATGCACAACAATCTTTTTTCTACTAAAAAATTCAATTAAATCCTATAATATGATATTAATCCCAAAGGAAAAATAAATGTTGCAGTAACTGGTAGCTTATTTTATAGTTGTTGATAGCTGTAGGTAAGAATGATCTTCTGTAGAGGTCTGTCTTGCAGCTGATCTAGAGATGCCTCTGACTCAAAACACTTTGTGGTTGTTTAAAAATCTTCTAGAGATTTTTTAGGATGCTCACTGGTCCATGATTTTCTTAACTTTATGAAGAATCCTTCTTTGTTCCTAGAACAGAGAACCTTCTTTATCAGCTGGTTGAGCTTCTTTCAGTCTTTTGCTCTGATGCTGAAACCCCAGGAGGAAGAGATGAGACTCTCCCAACAGACTGATGGAAGATCTGCAGCATCTGAAGGACCTATGCGTCCTCTAGAAGTCCAGTCTGCTCTGTCCTTCTTGTAGACAGCTTCACAGTTGTGTCTCTAGTCTAGTTTGTTGTCCAGGTGAACATCAGAGTATTTCTACTCCTCCTCCACTTCTTCTCCCAGGATGTTAACAGGATTCAACTTGTTCCTGATTATTCTTAAACCTCCAATCATCTCCTTGTTCTGTTGACATCCAGGATCAGATGATTGTTTCCACACCATTCCACCAAGTAGACCTCCATCTCTCTGTGCTTAGCTTCTGCTCCATCTTTGATGCTCCCAATGACTGCAGAGTCATCCCATTATTTCTGCAGATGACAGGACTCTGTCTGGTCCTGGGAGTCAGAGGTGATAGAGGGAAAAAGGAATGGAGAGAGTACCGCCCCCTGTGGTGCTTCGGTGCTGCTGACTGCTTGATTAGACAGCAGAGCTTCAGTCTAATAAACTTTGCTCTGTTTATGGAGCAAAAGAAAGTGTAAAACACAGGAATGAAATAGAATACATCCTAAGAGCACCCTATTTAAAGCAGAAAGTCTCTTATGACACCAGAGTAACCAACTGGTGTAGAAACTTCAAGACATACTACATTACTGGGCCCCTTTAAAAAACGTTTTTCTCACATTACCTTTAAAATGTCAGCTATTTTTCCATGCTTTTAAGTTTAGAATGTGAATATTAGCAGTAATAAATGAGAAACAGAACCTTATGCTATTGTTTGTGTCTCTCTTTGCATCTCGGCAGACATCTTCTCATCAGACTTCTGTGGCGCAGATAAAGAGCTGGATGTGGAAAGCTGTCAATGCGTATGTCGCCTTAAAAAGGACTGTGGCCCTAACCGACACCTGGACAGAAACACTTGCAAATGCGTTTGCAACATGTTGCGGGCTCCATCTTGCCCCCTGAACCACGTCTTCAACAAAGAGACCTGTCAGTGCACATGTAATAAGACATGTCCGAGGCACCAGCCCCTGAACAAGACAAAGTGCTCCTGTGAATGTAATGAATCCCCAAACAAGTGTTTCCTGAGAGGAAGGCGGTTTCACCAAGCAACATGCAGGTAAGGAGGGAAATGATGATATTTAATCCCCCTACCAAGGCTTTTCCGATCAGCTTAGCAGCACACGTTCTGAGTCTTCAATGTATACACATGCAAGTTTACACTCAGATTAATTCGATGTAAATCTAAAAAAAATCAATGATCGGGCAGCATAAAGTAATGTGCCTTGAGCTCAATGTGAAATATAAGATTGTAGCGTGCTAATGACCTCCCAAAGCTGTCACTTAGCTATTTCCGCTCCCCACAGAGGGGGAAGTACACACACATACACCTACATCCATCCATCCTGTCCAATTCTGACCCCGTGTGACCCTGTTAGAGAGTGATTTATGAGTAGAACGTAGCAATGTTTGGAACCTGGCACATGCTGGTGGGGTTTAAAACCTGTGTTGGACAAAAAGGTGCTTGTTCAATTAGATTCTTCTAAATAATGTTATCAGCTTAAAGTGCTGTTGAAGTTATTTAAAATTCAAACAAGCTATGCAAGGAAAACCTGACAGTTGTATTTTATGGGTGAGAAAAAAAAGAAGCATTTTAGTTTTTCATCCAAGGTATTTTTAGCATCAGTGCTCATTCCATTTAGATTTCATTCTCAGGCTTCATTCACTAGCATTGTCTTCTGGTGAGGTACGGAAATACCCTGGCAATATAAATGAAAAGCAATTCAATTTGATTTATTTCTATAGCGCCAAATTCACAACACATGTCATCTCAAGGCACTTTAAAGTTCACCAGATCATCCAGTCAGATTGATTTAAAGTTTTCTATTTAAGGAAAACCAGTTGATTGCATCGACTCATTGACTTAAAGGCAAGCATGCTTGTAGCAACAGTGGAGAGGAAAAACTCCCTTTAACAGGAAGAAACCTCCAGAAGAACCAGGCTCAGTGTGAGCGGCCATCTGCTGAGGCCGACTGGGGTTCAAGGAAACAGAAGCAGACATAGAAAAAGAAGCATAGATACAAAAGGCAAATATGTTGATGGCAGCAGCACAGCTGATATTTCTCTCCAGGATGGAGTCACAGCCAAACAGGAACAGACCAGATGAAGCTACTATGAGAAAAAGCATAAAGTTAGAGATTGAACTAACAGATTCTGCAGAGTGGGAGAATAGAGATAGAATGAAGCAGAATGATGAACTAGGGGTCCCTATGTCCTCCAGCAGTCTAAGCCTATAGCAGCAGAACTATAGAGATAGCTCAGGATAACCTGAGCCACTCTAACTAGAAGCTTTATCAAAAAGAAACTTTATAAGCAAATCTTCTGAATTACATGTTCCCTTGTTAACTAACTTTTAAATAGGTTTAATAGGAAAGAGTTTATATATGATGGTCAAGAGTTTCAAATGCACTGGAAATACATAAATATGCAGCAAATGTAAAACATACTGCAAATACAAGTTGATGATATACAATAAAATAAGAGCAGCACATAAACACACAACACATGCAATGTGAAAACGCAAAACAAAGTAGCTGATTTTCTGTGCGTTGCTCTATTTTAGTACTTTAAATGACCGCTAAGTACAGATGAACTGCAAAATGTAAATGCACTGCAAGTACATTAAAAAGCTAACATAAAAACATGTGCACTTTAAAAATGCTGAATGGAACAAAGACAACTTTGAGTTTAAAAAAGTTGCGTACAAACCTAGAACAACAAGTGTTCTAGACCACTAGGGGGAGACGATTCCCATTTTGCAGAGGACCCGACCTTTAAGATCAGAGATTACATTACCTCAAAACTATTTTTTTTTTATCTTTGTTCTTTGTTTACTGATTCATTTTGAAATTTGTTCATGCTGTTTCTTTTCACTTCCAGTTGTCTAAGGCCTCCATGTGAGGTGAGGCGACGGAAGTGTGAAGCAGGTTTCTTCTTCAGTGAGGAGGTCTGTCGCTGCGTCCCTTCCCATTGGAGGCGGTTGGACTAATTCCCTTCTTAAAGGTGATCATCAAAGGCAGACTTAAAGAATCAATTACATCAACTATCACATATAGACCTGCTGCGCAACAGGATTCTTATCAGCCATGGTGGCAGCTAAGTGAGTGGATCCTGATGGAGTTGGGGAAACCTTTAGGATTGGAATAAAACATGGAAAATTGGACATGAAGACGTGAGAAATGCACTGATTTTCTTCTAAGGACATAAATTGGAGGATAAATGAACAGACAGGAGGGAAAATTGCAGGATAAAAAGAGTAAAGGCTCAACTTTTTGTCTAATAATGTGTTTTAAAATATTTGGAAATTATTGATGTCTTAGTATTCTGATGTGAATAATTCATTATATTATTTATTAAATGGTATTTCATCCTTCGTGTATTGCATTTTTTTCCGTATTTTTTTATAAAAATACACTGTGATCATTATTTTTGTATCATGTATGTCAAGTATATGTGTGTAAAATAAAGTATCTTGGATGTTCTCTACTGTTTTCTGTGTGTTGGTGAAGATTCTCAGTCATCCAGGTCTAAACTTAGTTCCCAAGTTTGAAGACGTTCCTCTTCCCATCTAGGAAGCTTTATACAGTAGCCCAACAAAACCTTGTTTTTGCTTAGACAATATGCAAATTGCACCTGAAGAATGATTGCTGCAAATTGAACAATTCCCTCTAAAGACCCCCCTTTCAGAGACATAGACAGGTATGGGGCATTACAGGCTAACATTGAAGCTTAACTACCTCAATTCCAAAGGGATGGACCCATTCATAAGTTTCAATTTGCATGTTTTCTAAACAAAAACAAGGCTTCTTTGGGCTACTGTATAAAACCTGGAACTCAACGCTATTTCTGACATTTTGAATTGAAAAAGCTTCCTGGATGGGAAGAGAAACGTCTTCAAACTTGGAAACAAAGTCCAGCGGATTTAAAAAAAAAACTTTTATGGAGGGTTTCCTGTGTGTTGTTGATCTAAATCTTGAGCTTGAAGGTGGAGTTTTCATAAACTACTCTTACCTCTTTAAAACAAGGGCAAGTAGTTTAGGGAATATTTGTATATCTAAGGGGCTAAATCAACTATATTGATTTTAATTAGCAGTGAGCCATATTACCTTGGAGATGCCACAGATGACATCATATATATCATTGTAGCATGGATCAACCTGCTGGTTTGGATATTTCAGCCCATGTTTTCCAGCAGCTCTGCTTGAACTATGCCGCTAGCGATATTTCAGGCACCTCTTCACTAATTTCTGATGTCCAATGACATTTAAATTTTGTTAAGGTCTTTGCTTTCATTAATCATTATAGTGAACTGTTCTATCTGTTCTTCTTTCCTCATTTTTAAAACATTTCTCCAAGGCGCTCCAATATTTCATGTAAAAGGTTTTGTGTTTTGGCGTCACCTTTTCTAGAAAGGATTCTGGAGGATGCCTGAAAGCAGCAATTTAAAATGTTCCACAAAGGTTAATACTTACGCCAGCAGTTATTCATTTACAAGACAGCATTTAGATACTGCAGAATGACCCTATAGTGCAGAACGGGGGCACTGCAAAAAAGATCTAAAAATTGTAAAAGTTTCTTAAAATAAATGCTTTTGCGTTTTCATTTGATATACTAAATAAGATTATCTGCCAGTTGAATTTGTATTTTTATCTTTAAAATAAATTAATTTTATATTATGCACTTTAAATAAGTAATTGCTGTTGTTTTTTCTTATTCTAAATACATATTGCCTTAATCCATTGGTAAAGTGTCTTACTTCCCTGCTTAATTCAAGAAAAGAAATGCACTTATTTTAAGAAGAATTGACTAACTTAGATTTCAGTTTTTTGCAGTGGGGCGGAGTTGATCAGTATCTTTACTCCAATTGTCCATATCAGAATCCTTTCCTAGTTTGTGGCTAAAGCAGAAATATGTTTTCAGCTGAAACAAGTTTGTCTTTAGACCATATTTGGTCCTCTGGACCCTCCATCCTGCATGCTTTAAATGTGTCTCTGCTCCAGCAGATATTGTCACTGAAAAAAAATCAAAATCTTTCTAAGTCATCTTTTCTTAAAATAAGTGAATTTATTCTTGAACTGAGGAGTTAAGTGAGACTCTTTATCAATGGAACAAGACAATTTACATTTAACATAAGAAAAAACAATTGCATTGTCTTATTTCAAGTGCATATTATGTAATTATATTATTTTAAGAGTAAAAATGTTCATTCCATTGGCAGATCATCTTATTTACCTGCTCAAATTAAAGGTAAATACACTGAAATTAAGAAATGTTGACTTATTTCTAGATTGGTCTTGCAGTGCAATCCTAAAACCTGTCAAGAGTGACAAATAAGTGCCACCCTATTGTAGATGTAAGTGACTAAAAATAACACAATACTCCTTAATAAGTTTTATTTACATCTAGATGGCTAGAATTTTCTTCATGAGCAGTTCTTAGGACCAGATTCCTAAATGTCACTAGGACTTGGTCAACTGGACCAACAGTATCCCTGTCACTATGTGGAGAGCTTCTGAACCTGTTTGGCTTTGGTCAAAAAAAGGAGTCAAGTACACCCCTGCTCACTATGACCTGAATAAATATGCAGAAAGTAGCAAAGCAGACTCCAATATGGACCCAGATACCTCTGTGTCATGCAATATCTTCACCTCCACCGTATTTGAACAACCACTCATGTAATCAAACCCAAATGTTATGAGAGGAGCATCCTTCTGTCCAACATCCGTCTAAAAAAACTGAGGATCTGGAACACTTAAAATGAGGTAAAGGCTTTAAGTAAACCTGTGCAGCTAAGACAGATTTTGTGAGGCATCTCATGAGAGTTCTGGGTTTAAAAGAGCAGCACAGCCTTCACTTAGTGCTGTTTTTTTGCTTCCTCGTCTCTTGCTCCCAACGTGTGTTTTCCATTTGGATTTTTTAGTTCTCAGTATTTTTTTTATTTTTTTGCCTCTATTTCCTTTGGAATATCAATTAAATCGTCAGAACTCATCTCTGCATTTGGGTCCTTAAAACCGCCTCCCAACCTGATAGTTTTGGTCTTGCACTCTCGGGTTTAGCTGTAGACTGGACAGTATGTGACTGAAACACTGGCTGACGTCACAGGTTTTCGAGGATTATGTCTACCCTTATATTTTTAGTCCCCTACTAAGGGTATTAGGTAGAGTTTACGATTTTTTTAGGAGGTTAAAGGAGGGGCAAGTGCATCAATGCTCAGGGAACAAAACTCACAAACTGATTTAATGGTTGATTTATTCTAAAAGCTTTAAGATGTCCAAGTCCCCACAAATTATTTTCATCAGACTCGTTTGAGGGGGCTACATCGTTTTTTGCTTGAAATAACATAATTACCCAAATTGTGTCCCCCCCTATATTGTCTTCAATTCATGTGATTGTTTGTGATACTTACACAACAGTTTCATACTTTTAAATAACTTTAAATTGTTCTCTGGGGCTTCACATGTTTTTAATTTGCTGAATTTGCACAGGAGCTTTAGCAACACTACATTTAGAATAAGTTGAATGAATGTTGTGCAACATTTGAACTGATAACGATGAAGAACAAGGTGATTAGAAAGTTTAGTACAACAGAAACAAATTCACACCATGCACTTCAATAAAGCTCTCTATGAACAACCCAACTCCCTTCCTGCCATTCAAATCCTTTTGACTTATGACCTATGTGTGTGTGGGGGGGTAGGTGGGGTGAAAGTGTGTGTGTGTGTGTGTGTGTGTGTGTGTGTGCCCATGAGAAGGAGAAAGCAAATGTTCATGCAAAATACGACCATGTTGGAAGGAAGTGGGGGGGCACTGGGAGAGCCAGTTGCTTAGATAACAATACAATGAAACACACAGATTGTGTGCGTTTACAAAGGAAATGGCTTCTTAACAATTTCCATTGGGAATAAATCAGACTCCAAGGATGTTTTTAGTGCTGTTTATTTTGACTGCAAATTTGAAATGTAGGTTTAGTTTCTACAATAAAGTGTCATTTTATTCTGGATTCAGTTTTCTACCTAATACCTAGATGCAATTAAAACAATAACAACAAATATATATATAAAATACATTTTTAATCAATTGCTTGAATTACTTAAACAAAATTATTATTGTTTTAAGCAGTTTTGGTTAAATGATCATGTCTGATTCAGTGAGACGACACTCATCCCACCTTGGATGGTGCAGCTCTTCTTTCTAAAGATCTGGCCAAATGTATCTGTCTTCCAAAACTCTGACAGCCAAGAGTCCAAACCTGGATGTTTAATCATAACTTATCACACCTTTCTGCAGCTTCTGTACTGTTACCTACCTGTCACCCCATTTGCTCCGACCAAACATGAATGGAATTAGAAAAATAACCTTGAAGGATTTCCAAATCTTCAAGTAGTCTTTCCTCCACTCCAAAATTACCAATTTCTATCATGTACCATTATGAGAACCATTTGGCAAAACGTAGTTCTTACTAGCAGCTAAAAAAATACCATCTCCAACACAGCATGTCATCAGCCACAGTGACTCATTTTTTAAATGACAGACTATTAAACAACATAAAGTCACATGCTGCACTTTTTCTATTAGTTCCACACAAGATTGGATTTAATTAGTCCTTTAAACTTGGATCATCCTGCAGTTCATGCAGCAGCAGCACATCTGCTTACTTTTTCCTCTTGTTTTTTCCTGTTCTCACTATGTTCCCTTTTCTCAATTTTTATATTTCCCACTTTTTTGTCGTTGTTGTTTTTTCTTCTGTCCATTTTACTCCACTTTTATTTCCTTTTCCCCCATTTTTTTGGTACCTTTTTGTCCATTTTCTCAGTAAAATCTTGTTTCTGAGTCTTGACAAAAGCTGCCTTTGGCGCGTACTTATGTCTGCCAAGGGCCCAAAGGTGAGGCGGTTCCCTATAGCGCTACCTTTTAGTCATCCTTCATAGGAAAAAAAAGAAGCTTACTTCAAAATGACCCATCAACCCTCCCTGTCTTTAATGGTTCAGTAAACACTTATCACATGGGGGGGATCTCCCCTTCAACAGTTTCGATCTTCACTACTACAGTAGTAGCCATTCAAAATTTCCCTACTTTCCTTGATTGTCCTTGGCTGTTCCTTGACTGTTCCTTGACTGGTCCCCTACAATTCCTTTTTAAGCATCAATCTTTGTACTAAAATATTCTTTCTGTCATGATTTGTGGACATTAAGATCTAAAGAGAAGCACCACCTCCTGGACAGACCCTGTAATTCAGTGAAAGGCTGGAGTTGGAGAAAAAAATATGCAATGCCCAGGAGAAGGCCAATGGCTGGAAGTTGGAGGGGATTTTGCTGAGAGTTGCAGGAAAGTGGGCTGCCTTTCGTTTGACTGGGAAGGGCCATTTTGAAAGGCTGCTACTGTAGTTCACCTCCACATGACAGACCATTTTTCTGACATACATGTAGTAAGAGGGACGGAACCAAAGTATTGGAGACTGAAGAAACACTTTCTTATGTCATTTTAGACAAAGGATCTCATCAAAAATATACACAAAACATAATTCATTTGTGCAGATAAGTAAAAACTGGGGTTGCTCAGTGGAGCAGTGGGTAGCACTGCAGCCTTGCAGCAAGAAGGTTCCGGGTTTGATTCTCAGGGTCTTTCTGCATGGAGTTAGCATGTTCTCCCTGAGCATATGTGGGTTCTCTCCGGGTACTCCTGCTTCCTCCCACAGTCCAAAAACATGACTGTTAGGGTAACTGGCTCTGTGTTGCCCTGCGATGAACTGGCGAACTGTCAAGGGTGGACCCGCCTCTCGCCCGTAGACAGCTGGAGATAGACACCGGCTGGGATAAGTGTGACAGAAAATGGATGGATGGAAGTAAAAACTGTGTTAACCTCATGAGTATGAGGAATGTCTATGAGGCTCTGAGGAACTTGGGGCCCTACCCATCTAGTTCTGCCAAATGGTAACTCTGCACCTGGAACAGGAAAAAAAAAACTATTCCTTAAAAAGTAACCATTTTGAACCCGCAAGGTAATCTAACGAAGGAAAAAATATATCTACTACATAAAATACTGCATCAAATCATGGATCTGATCTCTCTGCAGCAGCAGACTTTTTAAATGAGTAGGAGCTCTGGGTGGAACTGGTTCAGTAGGTGTCTGACCCTGTTGGGGTAAAACTCCACTGGATGGAGCCCCCACTTACCCTCAGGATGGCCGTCACAGGTGATTTCCATCAGCAAACCTCTTTTCTTTTTTTTTCTTTTTATGTAGCACTGTGTGTGTGTGTGTGTGTGTGTGTGTGTGTGTGTGTGGCCAAATATGACCAATGTTAAGCCAAATTTCCACGGAAATGCTAAACTGTGGGGACTTATAGGAACTTTAGTGGGACATAATGTGTGCATGTTGGTGTGTGTTTTGGCTGCTGCAAGAGAGACTATATTGAAAGGCAGAGTTACAGCTCCTCTCCTCTGGTAATGAAAACATGGTAGATGCCAGCATTGGCAGACACTTGATCTAGCTAATATTACGTTGTTAAAAAAAAACATTGTGTATAGGTTGTTGTTTCTGCCTCCTAACCTCACGAGGGACATGCTTCTTCATGTACATGAGGCTGTATTTATAGCAGAGCAGCTCTCACATCGTTGCAATAATGTTTTCAGAGGGGTCTGCTGAAGTTCAGGGGATGTCCAGACCCAGGGAGGTTGCTGTATCACATGTTTGACATCTTGATTCACTTTCATTGCTATGAGCTTAGTGGAGTATTATGGCTGTCAGTGAAGTAATGAACTAAAGCTTTAAAGAACACGACTGCAGAACAACGTGACAATGTGAATTTATTCCTTGCCAAGAAGGGAAAAACATAAATAAAGCACACAAAAGGGAAAAAATTCAATCTGCTTTGATTTCAGTTTGGCTCTTGACATGTTTCGATATAACTTTCTGACCCACATGCAGAATCAACTCAGATCAAATTGGGAAAAGGGTTTATTTATAGTAAGAGAGCAGGAGAAAATTCTCTATCCTTCAGAAGTGTGGAAGAGGTTCCCTAATCGATGGAGTCCGGAGTGAGTGTGGAGTTAATGGTGACCAGAAACGTTTGATTTGGGATTAATAAAAGAGAACTTACTTCTGAACGACTCTGAGTGAGGCGTGGAGGGAAGATGGCCAGGGTCCTGTGTGGGAAAAGATGGATGATTATTCCTCCGATAGTGTGAGGTTGGTGGTAAGACAGAAAACCAGGAGTCTGATGGAGCCGGGCAGGAAATGATTAACGGTGGAGCGGGCAGGCAGGTAAATGGAGCCTATGTGGAAGTTCAACTGAAGAAATGATTAATTAGCCTTATCCGTCTCTGTTACAGGCTTTCAGCTTTCAACCATACCTCCATGAAAGCCAATCAGCATCCACAGTTCACCTTAAAAAGTCTCCAAGTCTCAGCAGACTGAGATGTGGACCTCCATCCCCTCCCCCACCATCGTAGCTAAAGCTTCATCAGAGCATCATTCCTCTCGGACTCTTACTGCGTTCCCTGTCTCATCTCAACCGGTCCGGAAGGAGATGGCCGTGTTGAGCCTGGTTCTGCCAGAGGTTTCTTCCCAACGGGGAGTTTTCTCTCTCCACTGTCGATTCATGCTTGCTCATTATGGACAGGTTCATGAAACCTGTGTTTTCCAAGCTTGACTCTCTTCTTCAGGTCCCTGACCTTCCTGCCGAGGTCTGAGCGCCAAAGACAAAATGAATTGTATCACAATATTCTTCTAATTGTCTTTTCTTTCTTTCTGAGTTTTTTAGATTGAACTTGCAGGTAAATCCACAGGAGAGGAATCAGAGGAACCTAGAGACACCAACCTCAAGGACTGAGCTACTTCTGGCAAAACCACAGGAGATAGCAAACAACTACTGAAGTTACAACATGAGACGGCCAGAGAGACTACCAGTAAACGTCAATCATCTGAGTGAAAGCTCTGCTCTACTTTTAATCCCAGCACTCGATGAGACTGATGAGCTCCACCTGTGTAGGCTGCCCAGGTACTCCACCAAGATCGTCTCGCTCACTCACTCACTCACTCACTCACTCACTCACTCACTCACTCACTCACTCACTCACTCACTCACTCACTCACTCACTCACTCACTCACTCACTCACTCACTCACTCACTCACTCACTCACTCACTCACTCACAGGAACCCTGACAGCTATATCTTTAAACCTTTCTAGGGAACTCATGGAAATACTTTGAAAATCAAAATTTAGAGCCAATAGTCTTATTGGAGGACAATTACATTAAAAAATATTAATATTTTGATGGCAAATATTAAGGTCAATGTAATAACAGGAAAGCCAACATGCTCGAATATATTAGTAAGTGAAAGAAATACATTTTATTTTAGCTACAGCATAACCTTAAAGATTTAAAGTCATGGGAAATCATATTTAAATATCAAATCATTCTGGACGAAACATTTGTATAAATGTACTCATATCAGACGATATTGTCCCAAAATTTATAAAATAAAAAAAAATCCTGTCTTAAAATCTGTGGAGGGTTTTGTTTTTTCCATTATCTTATGCAGGCCAGTTAGTTAGGCCTGTGTCTTCAGCAGGCGTAGAGCTAACAGAACTGGCAGCTTCTGCCGCCCTGGCGTCCTCTTCCAGACTCATCCACGACCTCCGACACTAAACTCTCCTCCTCTTGCATGTTTCCTCTGTCCATAGCGTTCCTTGACATCGTCGTTTCTAAGTCACCAATTTAGTGCTACTTGGTCCCAATGGAATTTCCCATTGGGAACCTACTAGCACTAAGATGCTAACTGGTTAGCAACAATGCTTCCGACAAACCGGTCACAATCAAACTTACTTGTGAACCTTCTGCTACAACAATCCCGCCCCCTTGATAAACGACCAATCACATTCACTTTATTCGCTCGTGTAAAGTCGTGCACCACTTGGGAAAATTCGGAAATGCAACGGCTGGTTGCTTCCCTAAGACTTTAATGCTGATACAAGCACTTACATTTTTTACCTTTTAAACTTAGCTTATTAACTTTGCTTTTCAATGAGCTTTTTACCTTTTTTCCTGTTAACTTTTTTTTTCAGCTTAATTTCCAGTAGGTAATATATCATTCAAAGGCTCATCTAATTGGTCAAATGCCAAAAGCAGATGTACAGCCATGTAGCAGTACCTTTGCTGAATGGCTGGATATAGATCTTGTGCTTCTAGACTCCATTTGTGAGGGGTATGCAAGTGAACAAAAACAGTAAATTGTCCTATAAAAGGTTAAATATTCTTATTTCTGGACGACCAAACCTGATAGCTGCAACCAATCAGCTGCTCAACACACAGGGTAGAGCCAACATTAGCCTCATATTAGCCTCAGTTACAGGTTCTATTCAGAAGCTCAATATTTAAAGGAAATGTAAGGTCCAAAGAGAGACCTGTGGTTAGATCCAAACTCAGGACTTTTGATGAAACTTTATCCCTCACTGGGAATAAAGTGAAAGTATAAAGTTTAACTGTTCCCTCGGTGAACTACACTGCAAAAACAATCCAGAAATAAGTAAAAAATGGCTTAAATTAAGTATATTTAGCCTTAATTTGAGCAGGTAAATAAGATGATTTGCCAATGGAATGAGTATTTTCACTCTTAAAATAAGATAGTTAGATAATATTTACTTGAAATAAGACGATAAAATAGTTTTTTCTTATTTTAAAAGGAAATTGTCTTGTTCCATTGGCAAAGTGTCTTACTTACCTCCTCAAATCAAGGAAAAACACACTTATTTTAAGAAAAAATAACTTATTGAGATTTATATTTTTTGCAGTGTAGAGCTTGCACCATTTGATCAACTCAAAGTTAGAAAAAATATTTCCTTTTATATACAAGGTAGGATGGACAAACAACCAATGTCATTCAAAACCAATATTTTTCTGTTTGTTTGTTTTTACATCTATTTTTTTATTTATTTAGAAAGCTTTATTCAGTTGTGCTGTCAATATTTTCAACAAATGAAAATAAAAATACAGTAATGCACACATTTAAAACTGATCCTCAAGTAAGGAAGGGGAGCCCTCTGTGTAGGATAGAAAAATGTAGAGTGAAAAACCACAGCCATGTTATGTTTATTTAAGACCTAGAATTAACTCATATTTACTAAAATAGTCATAAAAAGATCTTAACTAGTGTTAAATGATTATTCAATAATTTCTAGACCCAGTAAATATGGCCTAAGTTAATGCGTTATGTAAAGAGAGTCATTTTTATTATCTTAAAGACAGCCTCTGGTTTTCAACTTGATTTATTTTCTAACCAGAGTTGCAAAGTTTTCCAAAAGACAGAACATCCTGAGATGAAATGTAAACACACTGCAAAAATTATCCAGAAATAAGTAAATAAATCTTAAATGAAGCATGTTTACCCTAAATTTGAGCAGGTCAGCAAGATGATTTGCCAATGGAATGAGTATTTTTAACTCTTAAAATATTATAATATGATGTTATGCACTTGAAATAAGACAAAGTAATTATTTATTCTTATTTTAAATGTAAATAGTCTTGTTTTATTGGCAGAATGACAGACTCCAACCACGATGAAGAGCTTCCAAAGGCTGGTTAAAGAGCACATCATCTCCAGTCTGCCGCCAACATTCATCCCGTTCAAAAGTGCTCCTTTAAAGACGTCATCTCTGCTGCTCTCCACCTGAGGCTGGCACACCTGGAGGAGAAGAACACCCAGGTGCGGATGCTGTTCCTGGACTTCAGTTCAGCTTTCAACACCATCATCCCACAGCATCTGATGGGCAAACTGGAACAGCTGGGATTCAATACACCCCTCTGCTATTGGCTGCTAGACTTCCTCACCAACAGACCTCAGTCAGTCCGGGTCGGACAGAACACCTCTGATGTCATCAGTCTAAGCACAGGCTCCCCTCACCCTGATGACACATGACTGCGTCCCCAGGTTCACCACCAATCACATGGTGAAGTTTGCAGACGACACCACGATGGTGGGCCTCATCAGAGACGACAACGACCTGGACTACAGAGAGGAGGTGGAGCAGCTGGTGGAGCAGAGATAACAGCCTGATCCTGAAGGTGGAGAAGATGAAGGAGATCATGGTGGACTTCAGGAAGAACCGTCCTAACCACGCTCCACTGCTCATCAACAGCTCAGCTGTAGAGGTGGTCAGCAGCACCAAATTCATCACAGACACCCTCACCTGGACTGGAAACACCACCTCACTGGTCAGAAGGGAACAGAAGCGCTTGGACTTCCTGTGGAGGATGAGGAGAGCCCACCTGCCCCCCTCATCCTCCCCACCTTCTCCAGAAGCACCATAGAGAGCGTTCTGACCAGCTGTCTCACTGTGTGGTGTGGAGGCTGCAGCGCCTCAGACTGGAAGAAGGTGAGAACAGCAGAGAGGATCATGGGGGCTCCTCTTCCCTCCATTAAAGACATTTCATCCCAGCGCTGCGTGTCCCGAGCCCATGACATCATCAATGACCCCTCACCCCCCCACCATGGACTGTTCTCCCTGCTGCCCTCTGGGAAGAGGCTTCACAGCATTCAATGCAGGACCAGCAGGTTCTGCAACAGCTTCTTCCCCACTGCCATCAGACTGATGAACGTTTTGTAGAAATGGGTTATTTTATTGTATTTTATTATTATATTTTATCATTATTTATTCATACATTAAAAAATAAAAAAATCACCAAAACATTTGTTAGAACTGTAAATTTACAGTCATTTTTAGAATTTTTCAAGGCAGCACTTTTAAAAGATGAAATTGTCCAGAGAGCTATTTCCAAATGAAATTTCTTTTTGTTTTACACTTATTTAAATAAAATGACAAATAAAATCGGTCTAAGTCTAAGAGTGTTTCACTTCCCTCTTCAATTCAATAGGAAATGCACTTATTTTAAGTGAAAACTACCTATTTAGATTTCAATATTTTGCAGTGCAGGTATTGCTTCACTTGAAAGCCTTTGATCTGGTGAACTGTAAGGTGCCTTGAGATGACACCAGAAAATAGAAAAATTAGGAAAATATTAACCCCTCTACATGCATTATTAGTGGTTACAGATTTTTTTAGAAGGTAAGTCTTAAGAATGTCCCTTTACTCTTTAAATGACAGAAAATTATATTTAAATATAAACAGTGTTAAATGTACACTGGAATGATTCAGTGTTGAATGTGGAAGGAGTTACTGGAATAACACAATAATTACAACTGAAATATAATTATTTAAAGTTGTGCTTCTATTAAAACTGAGCATTTTAATCAAAACTCAAGTCTAAAATGCGTCTATTTATCTGAAAAGGCTGCTGTGATAAATGTCCTCCTAGTCCCTGCTTTAATTTCACATCCCCTCCTGAAAGGAAGGAAGCAACCAACGGTCCACAGTAGGTTATATTCAAGAATCGAAAGACTTGCAGAAAGCAATAGGAACATCTACCAAACAGATGGTCTGCAAGTAACACCAATGATCTCAAAACACTAAAAACTATTCAACATCAGTGTCAGATAAAGCAGCGAGAGGGTCGTTCTATAGAGAGTTTGTCCAAGAATCAAGAAACCATAAAGAACATTGGTTACTTTATTACTGTGATCACCTCTTGGAGGTCCATCACCAGATTACTGTAGAACCATCAGGACAGCAACCTTAAAATGTTTCCAGACTCCCTGAGATGTCTGAGACTAGTTTGACAGATTTCCTTCATGCATTTCTGAATTATTAGGATTGGTTCACTGTTCTCATTGATTCAAAAATGAACTACAAATCCTTCCCAGGATGATCATCTCACGGTTTTGGACACAAAAACTCAAACATGGTAACATCTGCTCATCTGCCTTAAATGGAATGTCTCTCATGTCTGGCTAAATGGCTCCATCCAGTGGCCAAAGTAAAGAGCTACAACACAGTTGGATGAATCTAAAACCTGTCACTTACAACTTCCTGTAAACATCCAGTTAAACATCAAGCAGAAAAATGAGAAGCAATGAACTAATACCAAGGTTTGGTTATATCCATTTACTCTGTTACATTTATTAAGTAACCTTTTGAATTAGTTACTGCATCATACTTTTTACTCTACCCAGAGAGAATAAGGAACAAGTTTGTTTTGACAGCACAGATATAACCAACCAATGAGCTTTCCTATTTCTTCTTTTAATGTTACTTTCTGCTGAGTCTGTAGCCAACAGCTGACATTGAAGGTACCATACCTACTATAGCTGTTGCTTTAATTAGGTTTATAACTACCGGTATATGTGTGTGAAGAATCAAGCACATTTTAAATTTAACCAATATTTCTGATCAATCATATCTTTTATTGGTCTGACGTAATATAAACTTATTACAGTTAAGTTTTCATTATCTTTAAAAGGAACAATAAGAGGTTTAAAACATAATGTTGTGTAATTAATTGATACTGTTAAATTTGTCTCACTTTGTGAATTGAGTTACTTAAATAATTGAACTTTTTAATAGATTTCCAATGTAACTGAAAGTGCCCTGTACATGTAGAATAAAGCTACCGTTTAAACCAGATTACAAAGAAAAAGACCAGCATGTTAAAATGGCCCATTTCAGAAACAAATATAGAAACAATTTACATCATTTATATCTGCCTAACTATTGCAAAGTAGTGTTTTTTAATTTCTTCATTTTAGGCTTTAAAATAATAGAATTTGCACACAATTTTACTGACATATATATATTTTTATATGTAAATAAATTGTTATTATTGATTACTCAGCAACATTCTCACCAAATATTTTATGCCAACTAAAGGACTTCCTTTTTACCTTTTACTTTAACAAGAGTGCAGTAAAAGGAGAAGTTATTGTCTAAAGCTGATCAGTCGGTCACTTCATCTGGGTGGCACTAAAATGATTCAGATTACAATTTAGTTGTTATTTTTGATCATGATTTAAACATGTTACTAGACCGTCCTTCTTTCATCTGCAGAATTCAATTCAATTCAATTCAATTCAGTTTATTTCTATAGCGCCAAATTCACAACACATGTCATCTCAAGGCACTTTACAGTTCAACCAGATCATCCAGTCAGATTGATTCAAAGTTTTCTGTCTAAGGAAAACCAGTTGATTGCATTGACTCATTGACTAAAATACAATCCCTCACACTAAGCATGCTTGTAGCGACAGTGGAGAGGAAAAACTCCCTTTTAACAGGAAGAAACCTCCAGCAGAACCAGGCTCAGTGTGAGCGGCCATCTGCCGAGGCCCACTGGGGTTCAAGGAGACGGAAGCAGAGACACAAAAAGCAGCTGTAAAAGGCGGCCCCGTCCAGGAAACACACAGCCAGGCAGACAAGCTCCGAGCCAGCTCCCATTCCAGAGGACGAAGAGAGCACATCCACTCAGTCACGGTCAGAGAAACAGGACCACACTGGAAAACAGGCCGATCTCCAACATCTATAAACAAAGGTGTTGATGGAAGCAGCACAGCTGATGTTTCTTTCCAGGATGACGTCACAGCCAAACAGGAACAGACGAGGCAAAGCTACTCTGAGGAAAAGCAGAGAGAGCAGAAGGTTAGAGATTGATCTAACAGATTCTGCAGAATAGGAGAACAGAGAGAGAATGAAGCAGAATGATGAAATGGGGGTCCCTATGTCCTCCAAAAGTCTAAGCCTATAGCAGCATAACAGAATATTGCAAAAATGAGAAATCTCCTGTCCAGGGGTGATGCTGAGAAACTAGTCCATGCATTTGTTACTTCAAGGCTGGACTATTGTAATTCTTTACTATCAGGAAGTCCACAAACTGTAGTTAAAAGCCTTCAGCTGATCCAAAATGCTGCAGCCAGAGTTCTAATGAAAATGAAAAAGAGAGATCATATCTCTCCTATCCTGGCTTCTCTTCATTGGCTTCCTGTTAAATCCAGAATAGAATTTAAAATCCTCCATCTTACATATAAAGCCTTAAATGGCCAAGCTCCATCTGATATCAGAGATCTGATTGTTCCTTATGTTCCTAACAGAGCACTTCGCTCTCAATCTGCAGGTTTACTAGTGGTTCCTAGAATTTCTAAAAGAAGAATGGGAGGCAGATCTTTTAGTTATCAGGCTCCTCTCCTGTGGAACCAACTACCAGTTTTAGTCCGTGAAGCAGACACCCTGTCTACTTTTAAGGCTAGGCTTAAAACTTTCATTTTTGATAAAGCTTATAGTTAGAGTGGCTCAGGTTATCCTGATCTATCTCTATAGTTACGCTGCTATAGGCTTAGACTGCCGGAGGACATAGGGACCCCTAGTTCATCTTTCTGTCTCTATTCTCCCACTCTGCAGAATCTGTTAGTCCAATCTCTAACGTTCTGCTCTCTCTGCTTTTTCTCAGAGTAGCTTCATCTGGTCTGTTCCTGTTTGGCTGTGACTCCATCCTGGAGAGAAACATCAGCTGTGCTGCTGCCATCAGCGCCTTAGATTGTAGATGATAATGTTTGGCCTGTTTTTCAGTGGTTATTCCTGTTTCTCCTCTAGATGTAGCTATAGGCTCAGCCTTTATTGTGACAAACTGGATGTGCTCTTTCATTCCTTGTGATATGATAACTGACTCAGAGCTGATCTGCTTAGCTGTTTCTTTCTTAAGCAGAGCCTTATGTGGAGATAGATTACCATTTTCTTTTTTCCCATAGAAGGTGTTAATCTATCAGTGTTTCTATGCTCCTTTTGTGTGTCTTCTTCTGTCTCCTTGAACCCCCAGTCACCCTCAGCAGAAGGCAGCTCACACTAAGCCTGGTTCTGTTTCGACTAGAAGTTGCTTCATGTCAATCAGGAGTTTTTCCTCTCCACTGTCGCAGTATGACACAATGCAAGCGAATATCTATTTTATATACCTGCTCATACAGGAGCCGAGAACTTAGAAAACTTAACCTATCTTACTGAATGTGAAAAAAATGCAATATTATTGAGTTGATATTGAAATAAAGTCGTGGAATCACTAATCAAGTCATTTTTTGTTTCTCTACCCACCTCTGACTGACAGCAGTTCTGTTTTCTTTGCTCTAAGTTGGCAAATATCAACATGTGAAGTTGTTCACCATAGCTAAATTCAGTCTAATTACTGACTCAAAGCATCGATCATTATCTCAGTTGATTAGTTTTAAATGTGAAGAAATGAGCAACAGAGTTTCAGACTCTGCTGTAAACCTGCTGCTGCTCTCTGTGACCCCATGCTCACTGATCATATAAACATGTCTGCATGAAGAATGATCATACGGTTATAATGAAGTCCTGAGACATAAGGTCACTGCAGAAAAACTGGCTGCGGTGATAAACAGGAAAAAATAAATCACCTTATCTCACAGAATAACCAAAATGACAACAGATGACACATCAGCTCCTCACAGAAAACAATGACAGCTGTTGTGTTCACTGCGCCTGGTGTGGTCATGATGCAGTGGTCAGATAAAGGATCCAGGAAGCTTCCTAGTTGCAGATGTTAAGGATCCAGGAAGCTTCCTAGTTGCAGATGTTAAGGATCCAGGAAGCTTCCTAGTTGCAGATGTTAAGGATCCAGGAAGCTTCCTAGTTGCAGATGTTAAGGATCCAGGAAGCTTCCTAGTTGCAGATGTTAAGGATCCAGGAAGCTTCCTAGTTGCAGATGTTAAGGATCCAGGAAGCTTCCTAGTTGCAGATGTTAAGGTTCATTAAAGCCGTTTGTGATTACTTTGGCCCTGTGACACTGGGCTCCATCTGTTGTCAGGGTTCTGCCCTCTGCTTGAGTTTATTTTTAGTTTTTTTGTGTGTTCTGTGTCTTTGTTGTTGATTTCTTAAGTGCTGAGTTCCTTAGTTACACTCTGTTGCCCCCTTGTGCTTGTTTCCTTTCCCCTTGGCTTCTTCCTAGTTGATGCTGCCCACACCTGCTCCTAATCTGCTGATTAGCCTTTTTTTGTGTAATCCCCCCATATATACACAGCACCTCTGCAGTCACTCAGTGCTGGTTTGTTGCTCCTTTATGAGTTTATCCCTGGTGTAATGTGCTGGTTAATCCAGGTCGTAGTCATTCCTAAAAAGTAAAAAAAAAAAAAAAAAATCCACTGGACTTTGTTTCCAAGCTTGAAGTTGTTTCTCTTCCCACCCAGGAAGCTTTTTCAAATCGAAATGTCAGAAATAGCTTGGACCTCCAGGTTTTATATAGTAGCCCAACAGAACCTTGTTTTTGCTTAGAAAACATGCAAATGGAAACGGAAGAGCAGGTCCACCCCTTTGGAATGTGGGTCGTTTGGTTTCTTTTGTTAGACTGTAATAACCCATACATGTCTATGTTTCTGAAAGGGGGGTCGTTAACAGTTAACAGGTGGTCGCCAACAATTCCCTTGAACAACCCCCTTTCAGATACATAGACAGGTATGGGGCATTGAAGGCTTATTGAAAAAGGCTTCCTGGATGGGAAGAGAAACGTCTTCAAACTTGGAGGCAAAGTCCAATTGATTGTTATCTTTTAACTTTTTAGGAATCCCCCAATGTAATCTTTTTTTTTGGTTGTCAATATTGTGGATTTTTAGATTTCTACATCAGTTGCCTATTAAATCTGCAGAACTCACCTCTGCCTCCTGATCTCTGCATTTGGGTCTTCAAAAACCTCCACCTTACTGAGACATCTATAGTTACAAATTAAGCCTGGACTCAAGTTAGCTGCAAGAAGTTCCTCTTGAACTTTTCTATTTTTTACTGTATTTTGGACAGATTGGGAAAAAGTCACAAAGAACAGCGGTAGGCCTAAAATCTTTTCCACCAGACGATTGGATTTACCAGCAGTCACAAACAATATGGAAGACCAAACATCTAAGAGAGCGACTTCTGCAGGTTTTCCCTTTGAGACAGCCAGGCTCCCTTTAAACATTTCCTCAGGCAGACAGGCCACAATTCTATGACTTTGCTTTACTCTGGGTACAGATGCGCTCATAGCATCCTGCCGATTGTAAAACAAAATTAATATTTTCATCGCTTGTCTTTCAGTTGATGATAATCAGGAAAGCTGCTCCTTTGGCTGCAATGTCCATCAGGTGGTTTCTGCCATTTAGATCAACCATGCTCTTTTTGTTGAGGTATTCATAACTACACACTGCAGAAACGATATAGAAATTAGTAAAAATGTCTTAAATTAAGTGTATTCATCCTTAATTGGAGCAGGCTAATAAGATGATCTACCAATGGAATGAGTATTTTTGACGTTAAATAAGACAATTAGATAATATGCACTTTTAATAAGACAATGCAAATGTTTTATCTTATTTTAAATATAAACTATCTTGTTCAATTGATAAAGTGTCTTACTTACTGTAGGCCCACAAGTTAAGAACAAATGCACTTATTTTAAGGAAAATTACTTATTTAGATTTATATTTTGTACAGTGCAAAAAACCCTTATGTATTAATAACAATTAATATGCTGAAGATATTGTTAAAGTATTCGAAAATATATATATAAAAAAAACCCTAGTAATTAATATCTAGGTAAAAATGTAGTTTGAAAAGGTGTTTTCATCTGTAAACTCCACCTACTTAGGTTCAAAGAACCGTTGAGCATCTGACCTCACAGGATGTCACCACAAACCAAAACCTTTAGCCTTGTATGCCGTCATTTTCAATAAAGTATAATATTTCTTATAAGGTTTCTCTATCAGATTAAAGCTTAAAGGTTGTAAGAAAATAACTTTTCAGGAAGAAGAAAACATATTTTAAATTTAGACAATATTTCTGATCAAACATATCATGTCTTGGTCTGATGCAGAGATGGCAAAAGTACTCACTTTCCGTAATTGAGTAAAAGTACAGATACTTGTATTAAAAAATACTCTGGTAAAAGTGAAAGTACTGATTAAACTTCTTTACTCAAGTAAAAGTAACAAAGTACAGGCTTGTAAATTTACTTAAAGTATAAAAGTAAAAGTAGAAACCACTTTTTTCATGCCGTTGCCTACATTTTAAATGGATGTCTGCCAATAGGACTAGATCTCCGTTGTGTTCATTTTCAATCATCTCGTCGTCCATGCTACTATGCTAACGCCACCGCCACCAAGCTGCAATGATTTGCCGTGAATGAATACCGCCAAATCTGTCGATTCATCTTGTAGTGGTGCGTCAAATGCAACGTAGATTCCCATCCAGTTAGATTGAATTTGGTATTGATGACGTGAAAAATAATAACGGTAACTCCATTGAAATGATTCAAAACTAAAGTAACGAGCCAATTTTTAAAAATGTAAGGAGTAGAAAGTACAGATATTTGTGTAAAAATGTAAGGAGTAGAAGTAAAAAGTCGCCATAAAAATAAGTAGTAAAGTAAAGTAAAAATATCAGAAAAATCTACTTGAGTACAGTAACAAAGTATTTGTACTTCGTTACTTCCCATCTCTGGTCTGATGTAATATAAAATATAAATTATTAGACTTAAGTTTTCATTATCTTAAAACAGAACAAAAAGAGCTTTAAAACATAATTATGTGTTATTAATTTATACTGTTAAATATGTCTCACTTCAACTTTTTAATGAAGTTTCAATGTAATTGAAAGTGCCCTGTACATATAGAATAAAGCTACCGTTTAATCCAGATTACAAAGAAAAAGGCTGGCATGTTAAAATGACCCATTTCACTAACAAGTATAGAAAAGGAAAACAGAGAAACATAGATTACAGCTACTTCACCTGTAAACTGGCCTGTTTGGCACAGGGCTGGATTCCCTCTGAATAAAGACACTACAGCCAACATCTGACCCCTTTTAAATGAGTTCATTTTTCTCCCCTCTGGGCTGAGGTGCAATTCTATTCAGTTTATTTCTATAGCTCCAATTCACATCATGTCATCTCAAGGCACTTTCCAGTTCACCAGATCATCCAGTCAGATTGATTCAAAGTTTTCTATCTAAGGAAAACCAGCTGATTGCATCGACTCATTGACTCTTCAGCAATCCCTCACACTAAGCATGCTTGTAGCGACAGTGGAGAGGAAAAACTCCCTTTGAACAGGAAGAAACCTCCAGCAGAACCAGGCTCAGTGTCAGTGTTGTATAGTAATGAAGTAAAAATACTTCACTACTGTATTTTATACTTTCCAAGAGTATACATTTTTTTGAGAACTTATACTTTTACTTCACTACATTTATGAACTTGATTGCATACTTTTACTCCTAAACATTTTCAATGTTTGGCTAAGTTACTAAGTAAAAAAAAAAAAAAAAAACGAGCGAGAGAAACGCAAGTGTTTTGACCCAACCTACTGACTACAAATTCGGGTCTCGCCTGGGCTTGTTCATCAACACCAATAGGATACGCCTGTTTGGCAAAGCCAGTCTAAATTTATCCTACAGTATACCTTGTTATTTATATTATTTTAAGTGAAGTCAACCTTCACAGTTAACCAAAATGTAAAAAAAAAAAAAGTCATTTAAACTGCACTGCTTTTTACTTATACTTTTCACTACATTACTTGAGTACATCTATTTTTACAGTAATTCTTATACTTAAGTACAAGCCATTTCAGATACTTTAAGACTTTTACTCAAGTAACATTTCAGTCAGTGACTTGGACTTTTACCAAAGTCATATTTTGGAGAGGTACTTATACTTTTACTTGACAACAGGCCAAGCTCCAACATCTATAAACAAAGGTGTTGATGTCAGCAGCACAGCTGATATTTCTCTCCAGGATGGAGTCACAGCCAAACAGGAACAGACCAGATGAAGCTACTATGAGAAAAAGCAGAGAGAGCAGAATGTTAGAGATTGAACTAATAGATTCTGCAGAGTGGGAGAATAGAGATAGAATGAAGCAGAATGATGAAAAAGGGGTCCCTATGTCCTCCAGCAGTCTAAGCCTATAGCAGCATAACTATAGAGATAGCTCAGGATAACCTGAGCCACTCTAACTATAAGCTTTATCAAAACGGGAAGTTTTAAGCCTAGCCTTAAAAGTAGACAGGGTGTCTGCCTCACGGACTAAAACTGGTAGTTGGTTCCACAGGAGAGGAGCCTGATAACTAAAAGATCTGCCTCCCATTCTTCTTTTAGAAATTCTAGGAACCACTAGTAAACCTGCAGATTGAGAGCGAAGTGCTCTGTTAGGAACATAAGGAACAATCAGATCTCTGATATCAGATGGAGCTTGGCCATTTAAGGCTTTATATGTGAGAAGGAGGATTTTAAATTCTATTCTGGATTTAACAGGAAGCCAATGAAGAGAAGCCAGGATTCCTCCAATAAAAAACCAGCAGATTGAAGTACTTATCTGTACCTACTGTACAATATCATCTCTGTCCACTGTTCATCCCCCTCTGGGTTTTTGGCTCTATATGTGGGGAGGTTCAGTTTTTATCAAAGTAAGCCTGGCTCCAGGGAGGAGACCAGATTAAAGTCTTGCTTAAGTTCCGGTTCCTACGTCCTGTCTCGGCTACCCTCTTCCACTGAGCCTGCCCGTCTGCACCTGATCCTGTCTGCTCCTGTGCGTGACCACCTGGTCATGCTTCTGGTCCCAGTCAGACTCTGAACCCTCCTGGGAGCCTGTGGATGCCTGGAGGTCCAGATCCTGACACCTGTTTCTGTTCCTGTCTGTTCTGGATCCGTGACCAGGATCGGCTTCCAACATGTCCTCTGGGACTGCAGCACTTGTTGACATTCTTGGTCTGGACTGTTAAACCAGGTAAGTGACAAACTCAGATAATCTTCTGTCAAATGATCGTGGTCACTCACCTGTGTTTTTCCCACTACAGAGTGTCTGAGATTGGGCGGTGCCCCGCCCCCCCGCCTGCAGTGTCCGCGAGCCACAGCTCCGCTTTTGTTTTGTTTGTTTATTAAATAAACGATTTGAACTTTCCTACTGACTGTCTCTCCTTGAATACTGGGTCCATCTGTCCTTGGTTCGTGACATTAGACATTAAAATTATTATTATTAAAATGATTAAAATTTTACTATCCAGTCTACATCAGTAGGTATCTTCATCAACAGCAAACTTATGGACTTTACAACCATGTAGCCATTTATTCACTAACATGGGGCTTATATGCAGTGTTTTTGGTTTAATAAGCAGTTTTATGATGATCTGCTTCCAATAGCATAATAGTTTTGGAGATTTTGCTCCAGCTGCGTCAGATACGTTAATACGAACCATTAAGCTGAGCATCTAACCCTTATCATTAACCTCCTAAATGTAAGCAGATGAGAGGTAATACTGTGTGGGAGGCCCTGGCCTTCTAGGGCTGCGTCTGCTGTTAAGCAGCAGGAGGTATCACAACATTTATTTATGTGCTAACATGTTTTTCATCTGACCTGCCGGGGTAATTAACAGAGGCAGGTTTGTTGGTGTGTGGTGTTTGCTGGAAGCTGTGGGGAGTAAGTGCCACATGAGAAGGTTTTACTGAAGCAGCTAAAAGCACATAATACAACCAGTGATGGCCACACTCACAGCCACTCAGGAGCTCTGAAGTAGCTCCTAAACACTTTGCTGTCAGGAGTCTGACTAGCATCTGCTCCACGCAGCATCTAGCTGAGAGTCTGCTGACCTGAGAACGGGATCATCCCAAATGCTTCATTCCTGAGGAGGCGATTGAGTGCCAATAATGGTGAGCATTAGTGAAATGGATGGCCAGGTCAGAGTACATGTTGATACCAGCCTAGAATGAAAACATGACATTTGACTGGATCAAACTCCCTCCCAACTTCTAGTAAAAATATTTCCCATGAATCATCTTGAAGGGTTGCACTACTTTTCTATCACAAAATACATGAACAAATGTGTAAATATTGAATAAGTGTCAGGGTTGGGTGGAGGTGTTTGAGGACCCAAATGCAGAGACAAGTTTATAAGGAAACAATAAAGACACATTTAACTAGTATTGACCCCAATCCTTACCTTTGGGAACATTATTCTCTATATACTGCATAGAACCGACTTTCATTTATGGTATAGAATTGTTCTACTGAGTGGCAAACGGATTAAAATGAGCCATCAGCCTCTTTTTTCCACTTCTATGTTTACTGTTTTTGACAAAAGAAGATACAATATGCTGATCTCAGCCTTCTGAACATTTTCAATTCAATTCAGTTTATTTCTATAGCACCAATTCACAACACCTGTCATCTCAATACACTTTACAGTTCACCAGATCATCCAGCCAGATTAATTAAAATTTTTCTATTTAAGGAAAACTAGTTGATTGCATCGACTCATTGACTTGAAGGCAATATCTTACACTAAGCATGCTTGTAGCGACAGTGGAGAGGAAAAACTCCCTTTTAATAGGAAGAAACCTCCAGCAGAACCAGGCTCAGTGTGAGCGGCCATCTGCTGAGGCCGACTGGGGTTCAAGGAGACAGAAGCAGAGATAGAAAAAGAAGCATAGATACAAAAGGCAACTGTCAACCAGCTCCACAGGCGGCCCTGTCCGGGAAACACACAGCCAGGCAGACGAGCTCCGAGCCAGCTCCCATGTCAGAGGATGAAGAGAGCACATCCAGTTAGTCACAGTCAGAGAAACAGGACTACACTGGAAAACAGGCCGATCTCCAACATCTATAAACAAAGGTGTTGATGGCAGCAGCACAGCTGATATTTCTCTCCAGGATGGAGTCACAGCCAAACAGGAACAGACCAGATGAAGCTACTATGAGAAAAAGCAGAGAGAGCAGAACGTTAGAGATTGAACTAACAGATTCTGCAGAGTGGGAGAATAGAGATAGAATGAAGCAGAATGATGAAAAAGGGGTCCCTATGTCCTCCAGCAGTCTAAGCCTATAGCAGCATAACTATAGAGATAGCTCAGGATAACCTGAGTCACTCTAACTATAAGCTTTATCAAAAAGGAAAGTTAAAAGTAGACAGGGTGTCTGCCTCACGGACTAAAACCTCACAGATAAAATGAACCCTCAAACCTAAGACAGCAACCGGTTGTCATGATTAAAAGGTCAGACAGTTTCCGAAGAAGATTTATAGGATACCGATTTTTCTTTAAATTGAGCTTTTCTTTTCATAGTGGATATTTTCTCTACAATGTCCATCCACTGAGTATGGTTGTTTAGCTCAGGTCTGAACCATCTTTGACAGCTGATTGTAGATAAAGCTCAGATATTTCTAGGAGGTCTGAGTATATAAACCTCTATCAGAGAGTCTGATGGATTATAATAAATGATTAGTCTGTTTGGTGCAACAGTAATTATAGATCTTTGCTTAGTGACACAATGCAAGTAAACATTCACCCTCCTAACTGTTTGTCCAGCAGAAATGAATCCTCCAAGGTAAATGACTCTATGCAATCAGCTGGACATCTCTAGAAAGAAAATGTTTAACTAATCTGTCTGGATTAGATTTAATTTCTTCTGTAAAGATTATCAAAATGATGTGCATTGATAAATAATCTGAACTGGATTGAATTGGAAGAGACAGTTTGATAATTTGATCCCCATTTTAGTTTATTTCTATAGTGCCAATTCACAGCACATGTCATCTCAAGGCACTTTACAGAGACAATTCAACCAGATCATCCAGTCAGATTGGTTCAAAGTTTTCTATTTAAGGAAAACCAGCTGATTAAATCGACTCATTGAGTTGAAGGCAATCCCTCACACTAAGCATGCTTGTAGCGACAGTGGAGAGGAAAAACTCCCTTGAACAGCACTGCAAAAGCAATCTAGAAATAAGTGTCTTAAATTAAGTATTTAACCTTAATTTTTCTAGGTAATGTTTTTCCAATGAATTTAGTATTTTTATAGTATTTTAATAAGTTAATTAGATAATATGCACTTGATATAAAACAATGCAATTGTCCTTTCTTACTCTAGATGTAAATTATCCTCTTCCATTGGCAAAGTGTCTCACTACCTCCTCAATTCAACAAAAAAGGAAGTTATTTTAAGAAAAAATAACTTGCTTAATTTCAGTTTTTTGCAGTGAGGAGGAAACCTCCAGTAGAACAGAACCAGGCCCAGTGTGAGTCTGTCGAGGCTGACTGAGATTCAAAGCACTAAAGTACTAAGTCAATAAAGACTAAACGGATAATCAGCAGTAACCAGAAGTTAATCCAAATTGGTCCAAAAGTGATTTCCTTATACCCACTATTAATAAGTTGTAAGATGTTCCACATGTAAAAAGAAGAGGAACCAGTGTACAGCCATCTCCTACAGAAACCCCCCTAAACAACGCTGCCTCAAAATCAAGCAGATCTTAAACATGTCATAATTAGAGAAGAACGACTCTGAATCAGGACAAACACGGAGACAGTCAGTTAGGTTAAGGAAAAGCTTTATTCAATAGTAAACAGGAAACAGTGTCTAGCAGGATCTTCCTGGGTTCTGCTTGGGGAAAAGATTAGGGTGATGGTGAATAACTGGTCAGAGGTGGTGGGAAGGTGGATAATGCTGAACTCACAGGGTTTGAGGTTGTCTTAGGCTTGGAAGGATGGTGTCCTGGGTCCAGGTGCAGATTGAGACTCTCTTTCAGGTGATGGTGTGTAGGATGGTGGACAGGCAGGTGGGCTCCTGGATGAGGGCTGCGGCAGAATGTGACCTGAGAGATCCAACAGATGAGGAAGGTCCAGGCTTGGAGCTTCAGTTGGCTTGGATGGTGAACTAGGAGGTAAAAGAGACACAGAATTAGAGCTGGCTAAGAAGTATCTAGTAGCAAGTTGGTAGGTCATATACCATGCTGGTAGCCAGAAAGAACTGACGCCCTCCTCCTGGTTCCAGCTCCTTAAGTAGGCTCCAAATGAACAGAGATGAACCACAGATACCCGTCACACCCTGCAGAGAAGAGAGAGAGAGAGACACCAGGCCTGCAGTTTGACAAAACATCTAATGTCTGTCATCATTCTAGGATTGTTCTCCCAAGCAAAACATTTCTGGACCGTTTTGCCCAGAAACAGGTCACTGTGGATTATTTTGTCAATGGAACAACTACATCAGTCAGTTGGAATGAAAAAATGAGCGTTACTAGACTGATGAGAGAGGCAGTGATTTTCATTTTCACTTTTCATATCAGTCCAGGAACTATTGAATGAAAACTAATTCAGTAAAAGTTTATATAGTACAAGATTCAGGATATAAAATAGCACAGAGGTCAGTAATCCAAACTGCTCAAAGAGCCATATTGGACAAAACAAACAAAAAACAAATATTTTTGGAGCTGAAAAAATGTAAAAGTCTTCTGTCAGCCTCATATTGGAACACGGCCTCTAAGAGTATTATCCCGCTATAGAAAAGGACTAGGTGGGCTTAGATATATAATAATCATCTATGATTAAATGTTTATCCTGGAGCAAATGTTACATAGTAGCATGATTTGATGGAGAAGCAGGGAACGCTCTCACCGCGCCGCTTCACCGCCCTTCAGCACGCGGTTTAGGTTTAGTTTCACTGATGAACAGATAGAAACAGGATAAAGGAATCTTTCTATGGAGGACGTGTTTCTGCTGGGAGGAGCTGATGGAGTCATGAGGAACCAAGCAGGAACTGACATCCATCAGAGCAGAGCTCCCATCCCTGCATCAGAGCGCCACCTGTTGGATCTATGAACGGTTTTCTATGCTTGCAGCCAAACTAGCAGCAGCAGTAGTTTGGAGATGCAATCCACTTCTTAAATCTATCTTTGCTCTCCTCTAATTTATCCTGTAATCACACTTTTTCTCTCCCTCCCAGCTTGGTGATCAGCTGCATATTTAGCAACCTTCCCTGGAAATGTCTTTTCTAGTGACTCTTTTTATTAATTGACAAACTTCTCATTCCAAAGCAAACATGCAGGCAATCCTTCCTCATTGGTAATGAAAGCAACCATTCTTCTTTGAATCATCTGTTCTCATCAGCTATCTTCCTTTTTTCCTCTTTAGGATCCATGGCCTGAGACCCCCCCACCGCTTTGTTTACAGCAGCCACCTGCCTGCCACCGCGCCGCGCTGAAACCTGCTGCAGGTTATGACCGATGATCTCTATGGCTATGATGCAAATTTAAGTTGAAATAAATGTTTACATTTATTGTTTAAAGTTATTAAACTAATTTTGCAGCACTGGAAAACATAATGAATGTTTTTTTGACCTCCTGCACACCTTATTAAAACAAACAGTTCCAGGACGCTAAGGGGGCGCTAAAGAGCTGCATGCAGCCATGTTTTGCCGACCCCTGAACTAGCAGGATTAGGTAAAGTGACATTGGGCGACTATGAGTCCATTAAGAAACAACAGTAAAACAATCAGTCTTGTCAGATACTATTACTGTAGTTGCTCTGTGAGATTCAGCCCTGGAGACTTGTTCAATTGTCATTTTTTAAGCTGTGAAGATGAGGCCACGGATCGATCTCACCGTCTGTCTGGCTTGGTGTAAAACCAAGAAAGCAAGTCATGTTTTCTTGCTCCTTCAACGTTCCCATCCCAGAAGAGTTTGATTGATCTGGAGGGCTGTCGGATTGGAGGCTCCGTGTGCAGATGTGAATGAGAAGCACCTCGTCATGGCCCGTCAATCACGACCAGCTCGCTCACACAGACACACACTTCCAGCACCTTACACACTTCACAGACTTAACTTTCCCCTACGGGAGAATAACCGACAGAATATTTAGTTCCCCCACATTACCAGCCACCCACAGATGCATGTCTGCGCGCACACAAACACACAGAGAGGAGTGCAGTCATCTTGTTTCTTCTTCCCCAGCTTCTCAGTCTATCTCTTTCATTTAGTAAATCTTTGAGGTTTTTGACAGGAGCACACATCGTTTTCTTACCTTCTCTTTCGGGTTTCATCACCTTCCCTCTGATCGGCCTTTGAAAAACATGACGGCACGCTGATGTAAGATGTCTTCCAGTCCACAAAACATTCTTGGAAAAGCAACAATCACGTTTGAAGTTAAATTAAACCCCAAAAAAGAAGAAGCGAGGCCAGTAGAGAGTAAATTGAGGACACTAATTTTAAGATTAATGATATTCTAAAATATACATTGTCAGGAGTCACAGAAAATTCAGTTTCACTGCTTGGACTAAAACACACTCTTTAAGTCTTCATTTCATAGGGAATATTTTGAGACGAGCATCATTTAAAGGCTAAGACAAAGATAAGAAAACTAGTTTGGCGTTTGAAGAACATAAAAGTGCAATGAATAATTTCAAAGAGTTTAATTTGTGGGATTTATGAAGTTTCATTGATTAAGGTGAGAGGATGTAAATCATTAAACGTATCTGCAGCCATGGAAAGCCAGGGGTGGGGTGGGGTTTGGTGGGCCGGGGGCGTGTCAAACTCAGATACACGGTAGGCCTTAACTAGTGTTGCACTGATACCGAAACCAGTATCGGGCGGGGCCCCGATCCAGCACCAAAATGTTTCAAATTTCAAAATGAAATTTCTTTTTCTATACACTCTGTGTGTACAAAATGACAATCAAGTCTGTCTAAGTCTAATAAATAGGGCGCTGATATCATTTTGAGAGTCAAAAGTTTCTTCAACTATTGTCACCCATTCCAGGTAGGCAATAAAAAGTTCTACTGGATTCATTTTGCATTAGACTTTTTCCTGCTTCACAAAGGTAGGCAGCAGCTTGACAAAGCCATGATGGCAATTATTTTACATCAAGTAGTATGCAGTTCTTCATATATACATGCACACATCAATTTCAAACAGTTGGTATCGGTATCGGGGCCAAAAAATGGCATTGGCGCAAAACTAGCCTTAACACTTGGACACAGTCGATGGTAAGCAATGATATTTGCTGAAGAAAAGACCCTGAAGGTTTTCAGTCGTCTTCTGGTGTAGTAATCAAAGTAGATGAAGTTGTATATTATAAAAACAGCGGCAATCTCATGTCAAATCAAAGAAACATTGATTTAATTCATTTCTACAATAATATAACACTTATTCTACCTCTTTTTTTGTTTTGCTCTGATTTTAAATTAACCATGTCTTTCCATGAAAACCCAACTGCTCACCAAATATCTGTGAATATAATTATAGTCTGATGTTAATCTTTCTGGGACTGGGAGACAGAAGTAACAAAGTCCAAATACTTTGTTTCCTTAGTTAAGTAAAAATACTTTACTGAAATAATTATTTTTAGACCACTTTTTACTTCTACTCCTTAAATTTTGAAAATAGACTCATTAGTTTTGTTTAATTTAAGCTCAGTTTCATTATAGCCTGTTAGAAGGTAACTTAGAGTGGCTCCTCCTGCATGTCAGAATAAATTTATTTATTTATTTTTTTTGCCAAACCTTGTGTAGATATAATTGGATAGGATTGACAAAGAACTTCTAAAAGAAAGTTCTTTGTTAAAAGAAAATAAGCTGTTGATATCAGCTGTGCTGCTGCCATCAACACCTTTGTTTCTAGATGTTGGAGATCGACTTGTTTTCCAGTGTAGTCCTGTTTCTCTGACTGTGACTAACTGGATGTGCTCTCTTCATCCTCTGACATGGGAGCTGGCTCGGAGCTCGTCTGCCTGGCTGTGTGTTTCCTGGACGGGGCCGCCTGTGGAGCTGGTTGACAGTTGCCTTTTGTATCTATGTTTCTTTTTCTATGTCTGCTTCTGTCTCCTTGAACCCCAGTGGGCCTCAGCAGATGGCCGCTCACACTGAGCCTGGTTCTGCTGGAGGTTTCTTCCTTTTCAAAGGTAGTTTTTCCTCTCAACTGTCGCTGCCAGCATGCTTACTGTGAGGGATTGCTGAAGAGTCAATGAGTCGATGCAATCAACTTTGAATCAATCTGACTGGATGATCTGGTGAACTGAATTAAAATGGAAAAGTTGACGAACCGATTGTATTATTGGAATTACAATTCTGTTCAGACTGAATTAGGTGCTTTTAATTTAAGCGGCAAATTTAAATTTTTAGTGGACTAAACTGAATAATCCTTCAAAAATAATAAGCAGAAAACTGCAGCAAAAATAAAAAGTTTAGAGGGACTTGCTGTAAAGATATTGACAGACAACCTTTTCCTGTCCAAATGTAATTGATAGAGAGGGGGGTGCAGGTTCAGCTTCTGCCCTACAGCATGTAAAGATGTGGCAGGACTACAGACTGAGTTCTCAAATAGCAATCATTCATCTTCTGACAAACACACACCACAATATGTCTGTTTTCACTGAGTGATGGATGGTTTTTCCTGCCTGAAAAACGGCTAAAAATGGATTTGCTTATTTAAACACAAGCATAACCTTTAGAAGTAATTTTCCTAATTTAGTAAAAAACAAACAAACAAAAAAACAGGATCTAATCTCTAAAGATGCTCCCTGAATACAGAGTGCTAGATTGTGTGAGCAAAAAATTGCAAAAGCAAGAAGTTGTGGGAGATTTAAAAAGATTTTGACTCCAATGGATGATTGACACAAAACCAGTCCTGTTACTTACAGTTTGAGATGGTTTATAAAAGAAAACATGAAATTCTAAGCCATGGCGTTGGAGGAAACAATGATAGCCATCATCTAAAAAAAATATGGTAATAAAGAAAAAGGAATGTCATTTACAGTTCCTTTTTCATACTGTACATATCCGGAAAAAAAGTAAAAAAAAATTAAAACAAAGGTAAAATCTGCAAAAATTGAACATCATTTATAAAAACAAAACAAATCCCTCCTGCCCCCCTCTGTCAAACAAAGAGTCACGGTCAGATTCACCGTGAAATAAACATCCTGACTTGCGACACCTATCAGCTCATCAATATTCAGCTTTTGGTTCAATAGTAAACAGATGTTCTTCCTGCTGCATTAGCTGTGTCTTCCTGCTCAGATGTCTCTTTTTGCTCAAAAACGATTTTTCTACTTCTGCTAATTTCTGAAAACAAATACGTCTAAAATGGTAACAGAATCTCACTTCATAATCTGTCATTGTACTGATGCCTTCTTTTCAGAGGTGTCAGAAGTATTCATGTTTATTCCTCCAGTAGAGGTATAAATCTTACTGTTTAAAACACTTTAGCAGAAGTTAGAGGATCAACATAAGCATTTTACTCCAGTATAATAGTGTAAAAGTACCATTTTTAAAACTACTTAAAGTATAAAAGTCAAAGCAATGCAGGAAAAATGTTAAGGACAGCAGCTTTACTGCACTATCCTTTTAAATGAAAAATGTTCTATACTTTTAGATGATAACTTCCTAAAACTTCATTTTCTTAGTTTTATAACTAATGGTAGCCATTCAAAATTTCCCCACTTTCCTTAGCTGGTCCTTGGCTGGTCAATGGCTTGCCCTTGGATGGTCTCTGGTTGGTCTCTGGCTGGTCCTTGGCTGATCCTTGGCCGGTCAATGGCTGGTCAATGGCTGGTCTTTGACTGGTCTTTGGCTGGTCAATGGCTGGTCTTTGGCTGGTCAATGGCTTGCCCTTGGATGGTCTCTGGTTGGTCTCTGGCTGGTCCTTGGCTGGTCTTTAGTTGGTCCCTGGCTGGTCCTTGGCCGGTCAATGGCTGGTCAATGGCTGGTCTTTGGCTGGTCAATGGCTTGCCCTTGGATGGTCTCTGGTTGGTCTCTGGCTGATCCTTGGCCGGTCAATGGCTGGTCAATGGCTGGTCTTTGGCTGGTCAATGGCTTGCCCTTGGATGGTCTCTGGTTGGTCTCTGGCTGGTCCTTGGCTGATCCTTGGCCGGTCAATGGCTGGTCAATGGCTGGTCTTTGGCTGGTCTTTGGCTGGTCTTTGGTTGGTCCCTGGCTGGTCCTTGGCTGGTCCTTGGCTGGTCCTTGGCTGGTCTTTGGTTGGTCCCTGGCTGGTCCCTGGCTGGTCTTTGGTTGGTCCTTGGCTGGTCCTTGGCTGGTCCTTGGCTGGTCCTTGGCTGGTCCTTGGCTGGTCTTTGGTTGGTCCCTGGCTGGTCCTTGGCTGGTCCTTGACTGGTCCGCTACAGTTCCTTTTTAAACATCAATCTTTGTACTAAAATATACTTTGTGTCCTGATTTGTGGATATTAAGATCTAAAGAGAAGCCTCATCTGCTGATCAGACCCTGTAATTCAGTGAAAGGGTGGAGTCAGAGTAAAAGAATTGCAAGAGGGGGTCACTCCAGTGGCTGGAAGTAGGATGGGATTTTGCGGGAGTTGGAGGGAAGAGGGCTGCCATTTGGCTTTGTGCTTTGGCTGGCTGCTACTGTAACAGTGTCAAATTTAACTTTTCATAATTTTGAAAACTAGCTGGTATGTGGCAAATAACAAGTTGGGGCAGCACCGAGTGCAACCACAAAGAAATGAATTGTCTAGATGAAACAAATTATTATTATTCTTTTTATTATTTTTTTTTATATCAACAGGCCATAATGAAAATTATCTTAAATGAAACAAAACTAAAAAGTCTATATTTAATATTTAAGAAGTAGAAAATAAAAGCAATTGCAAACAAATGTAAAAATTCATCTTAAAAAAATTATTACCCAGTAAAGTATAGATAGCCAGAACTTTACTTAAGTAAGGTAATAATGTATTTCTACTTTGTTACTTGACACCTCTGCCTCTTTTTGGCCACAATCACTGCATAAATATAGATGCAAACATCTGATTTGCATATTGAAAGAGGCACACACAGACAAGACAGTGTACACCATTATTTGCTGATGTTGACCATGCAAATTGCTTTGAACCTTGTATAAAGATCCGTTTTGGGCTTGCAAACAAGGTAGCACCTTTTTTAAACATGTGAACCTTAATGGGCACAGCTGCTGATTGACTTAATGGCTGGGAAAAAGAAGGAAAATGTTACAAAACAAAGGTTAGGACAACTCAATAAAAAAAGGTTGCGATATTTTAATACAGCCTTTGAATAATTCTTGCTCTGACTCCCCTTTTAGTAACTTGGAAAAGATGATCAAATTTTAGAAAACTAACAGCACATACGTAACGGCTCCAAATTATGAAAGGAAATTTTCCATATAAAGACGAAGCTTTCAAACACCAAATCCATTCAATAGTAAACCGTTTACACAATCCTATTCTGTAGATATGACAATGACATTTCCAGTGATGTGTGACAAAACAAAAGAATCCATAGATATGCCTCAGAAGATCCTAAAAGTCCTCAGCTTTTCCTCAACAGTGGTGTTATGTTTTGAAATGTTGTCATCAGCTCCCCAGATAAAAGAGCAAAGTTATTCATTTAGTCTCAGGCTGTGGAGTTACAAAGTGCGATTGATTGTCTGTCACTGTGGAAAACTTGAAGCAAAGCTTCAAATGTCTTGCAGTTAAATGGCCTTCTGGTTTCGCTGCACTTCTCTTTTTTCCCTACTTCTTTAAAATCTGATTAGACATCACATCAGAGACTCCAGACTTATTCAGCTGTGTCACTCCTGCTACGATAGCCACTTATCCTGTCAACCACCCCCACCCACCGGACATGGCAGGACCCTTATTAACAGGCACAGCTCCAGTGGGTCGTACCAAAACCCCCATGGGGGGATGGTAGTCATCAACACCGTGCCACTGCTTTGCTGAGTGACAGCTAAACGGCTTAAAATGTCACTTTGAATAAGAAGCAGGCCACACACAGCGGCTCCAACATAGTGCATACAGTGATTCACATACAGATGGACCTACTCAGCACACTAACAGACTGAGTTTTAGTGTCTTTTTGTTGCACATCCTGACTGTGGATGAGGCCAATCTGGAGGAATTGCTTTCATTTTGCTTAATAATTGTGTAACTAAGAAAGTCATATGTTACCAAGTTAAAATGTAGCTTTTTAGAAACCTTAATTTGAAGTTTTAATCATCAGAAAAATGTCATTTGACATGCTTTTTAGACAAAAGACTCGTCATTTATTCTGCTTTTATAAATAAACATATAGCATGGTGTTAATAGAGTAAGCCAGTCTTCACTTTCTGTCCAAGGCAAGATAAGCTAGTCTCCTAAGAGGCCTTAGATTTTCACACTTAGGCATTTAGTAGTGCTTAATCTAATTCAATTCAATATAAATAACTATTCTGTGCTTTTAAAAAGTCCTATTCTGCAGAAATTCATAATAAAGAGGATCTCAGATAGATACATGCAACAGGAAACTCTAGCTACACCTGCAACACAACCAAAAGCTTTTATAGTAGTGTGACAACATAGAAATATTTAGTAAAGTTCTCTATACTTCAAACATGGTTGAAATATGGGGACTAACTGTTCAGAATTTGGACTATTTTTTAAATAGGGTTTTATAGGGCCAAAGACCTGGGGAAGTACCAGTGTTTAGATTAGGTTGCTGGTCATGTATTTTAACTGTCTGTGGATAACTCTCTACATCAGGTATTTTAAACTTAGGCCCAGTCCCATTCCTCTCACAGGGTTCTGAGAACACTCCAGTGAGTTCCCTCCACAGAGAAGTCCACTTAATGAGGGATGTGCAAGTGAAGATTTTCTCCCTAAGATATGGGACACTGCTTGTTGCAAAATTAAAATGCAGCCCATTAGATGACGGGTTCACTTAAGTCATGCATAAACACAGCTAGAGTCGCAACAGTCGGTGTGTTTTTGTTCTGGGCATTCGCACATCTTTGGAAATGCCGGTCGGCCCCTGTCGTTCATTTACCTTTTGCTTTGGCACTGATGAATTTTCTCAGTTTGGCAAACATAGAGAAGAAATGCAGGAAGCGGAAGACAGCTCCTCTGCTATCTTGTCCATATTAATCTGTTAATGGTATGTAGTGTCATTTGTTATGACGCAGTGTTGGTTTAATAATCTTAGCCTTAAGGCTTGCATACTCTTTCGAAAACATTACAACCACCTTATTGGTATTGTTGTTTTTTCACACATGGTACAGCTTTTGGGTCATTAAAATGTGACACAAGGAAAAAGTAAGCAAACAAAGACCAGCAGGCTGACCATGAAAAGCAGCTGAGAGACGCTGGCCGAAATCAGAGGATCAACAGTGAGTTAGATCCCACTGACTCCACAGAGCTTGAATATCCAATATCCAACTTCTAACCAACTTCACCGCTTTCATGTCATAATTACTCTACTTTTCGTAAAAAAAAAAAAAAAAAACTTGTTAGATTTGTGTTTTACAAAAAATAGCTATTTTGCAATGTTCATGTTTCAACGGTATGGAATTCAGTTTTATTTACGTTTAAGATATTCCAACATATTTTATTTAAATTTCCATGGTTAATTGTAAAAATAAACTCACATTTCTGCAGTTCTATTTCTCAGCACGGTGCCATTTCTCCTTTTGCTGAATCAGTTTGCAAAGTATTCTGGGAAGCCACTTTGTATCAAGTCAGCTCCTCGGTCTAAAGGGATAATTTTAAGGGTTGAAGGGCCCTAGCTGTTATTACTATTGGGTCACATCAGACATGGACAATGTGGAGTCAACAAGTCATCTCCATGTCATGTATTTAATCTACCCAGCCAATTCACCAGGTGAGTCCAATCTGCACAGGTTAATTCACGGTGAAGATTGGACTCACCTGCTTCAGTGGCTGGGTAGAACAAATACATGACATGGAGATGACTTGTTGACTCCACTTTGCCCATGTCTGGGTCACACAACCCTTACATATAAACACGCAAAAAGGCCCAAAACGAGTGCAAGTGAAAGAAATGGGACTGGGCCTTGGACTTACTTAGACTTAGACAACTTTTATTGTCATTTTGTATATACAGAGTGTGTACAATACGAAATTTCGTTTTGTACAGCTCTCATGACATTTCAATTTTGTTAAAGCTACAGTGTGTAATAATTACAGGGATATACAGTCAGAAATCAGACATCTTTGCGCTACGGCAGCGCAGAGCCAACAAACTAGCGATTGCGAGATCGCCCATTACGCTCGAAAGTAACTACGGCAAGTTGAGAGAGATGAACTGCACAATAGATGGCAGTAGACTAATGAAATACTATCTGTAAAATTATCTATGTAAACAAACCTCATCACTTTAGAAGGTAGGTAGCTTTAAAGTGCAGCAATGATCAAATGTAAACATTGTGGAAAAAAAAAACATGGTGTAAAAAAACATTGATATGGAAGTCCAGAGCATTAAATATGTACATTATGGGGCAAATATGCAGTATTTGGTTTGGTGTCATTAGTCTTTGACATGATTCAGAGTTTTCTCAACATTCAGCAGTCTGATGGTGGTGGGGAAGAAGCTGTTTCTGAATCTGCTGGACCTGCATTGAATGCTGTGGGCAGCAGGGGGCAGCAGGGAGAACAGTCCATGGTGGGGGGGTGAGGGGTCATTGATGATGTCACGGGTTCTAGACACGCAGCGCTGGGATGAAATGTCTTTAAAAAGAACTCCACAAAACTTAAAATATTTTGACCAGAAGGAGGTACAGCACTTAATAGTCCTTTGCTAAATACATTTTGATGATGATTTAGATATTTGTGACCAGTGGTGGAAAGTAACAAAGTACATTTACCTTAGTACTGTTCCTAAGTACTTTTTTGAGTATCTTCACTTTACTTGGGTAATTTTTTGGAAGGGTACTTATAACTTTCTCACCACTACATTTCAAAGTCAAATATTATTCTTTATACTCCACTACATTTCTAGGAATCTACTAGTTCCTTGTTACTTTGGCCCAGCTTAGCTTTGTAATCTGCTGTTGATGTTTTTCTTTCTTGAAATGCATTTTCAACATGAATGAGTAATTAAGCCAGTCATCACCACCAAGATCATGACATTACGGCCAAGCAATACAAGGTGGCTGGATGAATAAGAATGTATTTAATTTAACAATCATCAATTTAATCTTTATTTCATTATAGAAAATGCTCTATAATCAGACATACTTTAATAATCCCAAAGCAAATTACAGAAATTACCAAGCATACATGGTTCCATCTTCTCCCACTTATTCTATCCCTTAATCTTAATCTATCAGGGTTGCTGTGGGGCTATTGCCCCTCTCTGGCAGTCTACAGGCAAAAGGTGAGGTTCACTGCATACAGATCCTATATAAGTTCTATGAAAAAGTCTTTAAGCAGGTCACGGAATAGCTCTCATAAAACAGTCTCCTTGATATCAACCAATTTGGGTTTAAAAAAAGGCCACTCCACTGAAACAGCTCCGTTATCGAAGACCGAAGCCTTAAAAGAGGAGAGAGCAACAGTGAAGTCCTCAGTACTTATCCTGCTTGATTTATCAGCTGCATTGACACAGTCAACCGCAACATCCTTCTGTCTATACTCTTGAGCATGGGCATCACAGGGAGAGCACACTCCTGGTTTGAATTGTACCTCACTGATCGATCATTCAAAGTATCCTGGTTTGGTCACACATCTACAGTGCACCATCTCACCACAGGGGTTCCTCAAGGTTCAGTTTTGGGTCCTCTTCTCTTTGCCCTATACACCCCTATGCTGGGCCAGATAATTCAATCACATGGTTTCAAATACCATTGTTATGCTGCCGACATCCAGCTCTATCTGTGATTTTCACCTGATGACCACACAGGCTCAGCACACTCTCGCAAAAAGGCCCAAAACTAGCGCAAGTGAAAGTAATGGGACTGGGCCTTAGACTTACTTAGACTTAGACAACTTTTATTGTCATTTGTCTCAGCACGCATCTCCAACAGTCTCTCTGACATATAAAAATGGATGAAAGCCCATGAACTCCAACTGAATTTCTCAAAAACTGAATAGCTTGTTTTCCCAACCAAACAAGACACCACAGTATTCACTTCCAGACTGGATCCCTGTCTTGGATTCCATGAAAGGCAGCAAGAAACTTGATTGATGTTCAGCTGACCTTTAAAGATCATGTTACCTCCATTTCTCACTACTAAGCATTATGAAAATCCAGCTATACCTAACCCAACATGCAACCCAGCTCCTGGTAACGCACCAGGCTGTAATGTAATACTGTTAATAAATGATCAAGAACGCTGCAGCACATCTGGTCTTCAATCTATCCAAAAAGTCATCACAGCTTCCCACATCAAATTCAAGTCCCTGATGTTAGCCAGCATAGTGCTAAAAGGATATGGCTGTCTACTTGAACCCTCTAGCAAAGGCTTATTTCACAACTTGGTCACTCCGGTCAGCAATGGATTGTGACTCTGGGGATTTTCCTACAGAGAACTTATAGATAACTGTGACAATGTGTCTACTTTGTTAGTCCTTTTTGATAAAAACCTCTTCTAAATGCATAAACATAAGAACCTTTGTAACACTTTCTTGTTTCAGTTCATTTAATGTTATATGTTTACCAATGTAACTATGAATAAATTAATTAATACAATTAAACTACTGCTGTTTTTTCGTCATAAACATTCACATTTTTATTTATTCTGTCCTCACATTCTCAGTTGCTGAACCAAAGATGTACACTTATTGGCTCTGCTAGTTGTCATACACAGAACTTTGCTGCTGAACTCGTAGGGTTACAGGAAGCCAGATGTTAAAACAATAAGCTGTACCCATTAAAAAAAGGACATAGATGAGCTGCATCCATTCTGAGCAACAAGCTGCATGTGACATATATTTATAGTCTGTAATTAGGGATGACAATACTCTACACACAAGGATCTCAGTCACATCACCTTTGAGAGCAGACACCCACTGCAAGTAGGCAGCTGAGGAACAGTGGCGCAGCAGATTGTGAATCAAAACCCAGAAGCTAAATAATGTTTTACAAAGATACAGATGGCATTTACACAATGTCATTCAGAGCAGTGGACTATAAGTGATGGAACGTAAAATGCCTAAGAATGTCATAATAATGGAACAGATGGACCAAGTATTCAAGGTGAGACAGACAGTAGGAAAGTTAAAAACGTTTATTAAAACAAACAGACAGAAACGGAATTCAAATGGGTTTCTGAGATCTAAGGACCTGAAGCGACTGCAGGAGGGGGGCGGGGCACCGCCCAATCACTGACACTCTGGTTTAGGGAGAGACACAGGTAAGTGACCGCAATCATCTGAACAGGATTATCAGAGTGAGTCACCGACCTAGCTTAACAGTTCAGTCCATCCTCTGATAGGCAGGATCAGCCGATGCACTGCCAACCAGATGTGGCCCTGAGCCGTCCAGAGCGTCCCCGATGCAGCAACCCCAGGGAGCAGGCCAGGACAGTGATTAAGATCAGACTTGAGTAGTTCTGGTATCCAGGAGTCCGCAGTCCAGTCAGGGGTTTAGATCCACGCAGGAACGGACAAATCCAGGTTCCAGGAATCCATCAGAGCATGAATGCAGGTGCAGAGTCTCGTGCATCGAGCAACCAGCTCAGACAGAAACGCACAGACAGGCAGAATCCAGCAGGAGTCCAACAGAGGTTCAGACGGGCAGATCAGACAGGGACAGACAGAGCCAGTGGATGAGAGGGAAATCAGGAAAACAGAACCCCCAGGGAAACACTGAAACGCTCTCACCACTGGTTATGGAATAAACTAGCTGAAGACATGGACACAAAAATAATTTTCTACTGGAAACGGGGACAAGCCCCTTGGAACAAACTAGAATTAACAAAACCAACAGACAGGAGAAAAAGAAATCAAACAGGGAACAAACATCAAAGAAACAATGATCTGGCAGCTGGAACTGAGCCCAATATAAGGGAAACCAGGTGGATGTGTCATAAACCGGACAGATGGACTCAGTATACAAGATGAGACTTCCAGTAGAAAAGTTCAAAATGTTTATTGAAATAAAAAGATAAACAGACAGAACTAAAGTGGAGCTACTTAGGATCTGTGGCTCACAGCGACTGCAGGGGGGGGGCAGGGCACCGCCCAATTACAGACATTCTGGTTATGGGAGAAACACAGGTAAGTCACCATGATCATCTGAAAGAAGATGATTATCAGAGTGAGTCACTTACCTGGTTTAACAGTACAGTCCAATCCCCCTCTTCCTTGAAGGGGGCCCAATCCAGCCAATGACCGATCACCCAGAGTGCCGCAACCCCGGAGGACTAGCAGGAAGCCGATCAGAGTCAGGGGCAGACAGATCGGACAGGATCCAAGACCTCCAAGGCAGGTTCAGAGTCTGTTGGAGTCCAGAAGCGTGAGCAGGCGGATACACACAGAAGCATACAGGCACAGATGCATACGGGCAGGCTAAGTTGTTGAGGGTAACAGAGACAAGATTTTGAACCTGGATGAGTAGAACTTTAAACTCGTCTCCTCCTTTTAGTCAGGCTTACGGAGATAAAACTGATCCTCCCCACGTACTGAGCCAAAACCCTTTTTCATTCATTCTTTTCCTGTTTGGCTGTGACTCCATCCTGGAGAGAAATATCAGCTGTGCTGCTGCCATCAACAACTTTGTTTATAGATGTTGGAGATCAGCCTGTTTTTTAGTGTATTCCTGTTTCTCTGACTGTGACTAACTGGATGTGCTCTCTTCATCTGTCATAAAAACGGGACAGATAGACCCAGTATTCAATATGAGACAACCAGTAGGAACGTTTAAAATGTTTATTAGAACAAAAACATAAACAAACGGAAACTAAAGTGGAGCTGCTAGGATCTGTGGCTCACGGATGCTGCAGGAGGAAGGCGGGGCACCGCCCAATGTCAGAAACTCTGGTTTAACGGTTCAGTCCATCTCCCTGGAAAGGGCATAATCCAGCCGTTGGACTGACAATATCACCCAGAGTGTCCCCGGTGCAGCAGCCCAGGAGAACTTGAATGAAGCCGTTCCTGGACAGGGGTACAGATCAGGCAGGACCCAGGCTTCCAGGCATCCTAGAGCTCCAGGCAGGTTCAGAGTCTGAAAGAGTCTGGAAGCATGACTAGGAGGGCACACACAGGAGCAGACAGGATCAGGTGCAGACAGGCAGGCTCAGTGTTAGAGTGTATTAGAGACAGGACGTGGAACCAGAAATTGAGCAGGATCTTTACACTGCTCTCCTCCTTGGAGCCAGACTTACTGGAATAAAAACTGATCCCCCCAGCGTATAGAGCCAAAAACCCTGAGGACTCAGCAGGAGAGGAGACGGACATAAAACCCTCTTTCCATTGGCTGCCAGGATCCAGGACATGAACCGTAAAATAAAGCTGAAAAAAACTCACAGACAGACTAACAGGAAAGCAAATATCCAATAGAAAGCAAAACAATGATCTGGCCATGATAGCTGGAACTGAGCCCAGTATAAGGGAAACTGGCAGGTGGATGAGATAAGTGATAATTAGGAGCTGAAAAGAGTTAAAGGGATAGTTCGGGATTTTTGACATGAATCTGTATGGCATCCCCATCACCAGTGTCATGCAATCACACTGACTTACCCCTGGCAGCGTCCTGTGAGCAGAGTTCTCGTCCAGCTTTGGTCAAGCCGAAAGTAGTCCGGCAGGTTTGCTAGACCCAGCGAAATAAAACGTTTCTCTTCCCAAACATTATGTGTTCAAAAGAGTGATATTTTTGCATCCCAAAAACATTGTAGTGGAAAAAATCACACGTCGTTATCACTTGGTCCTATTTTCTCTCTGTTCGTATCAGTGCGCGCGACACCATGACCTGACAGCTAGGGCCTACTAACCTGACAACAGCCAGATGCATGTCTCGCTCCGCCTAGCTCCTAGCTGGGCGGAGCGAGGCATGCATCTGGCTGTTGTCAGGTTAAGGGCCTACCTGTTTGATTCGCGATTGTTTACTACTGAGGAAGATGTCTGACTACGAGAGCGACGAGGAAAACATCGACTTCCACTTAGAGCCAAAGGGATATCTTTATGAACCCGAGTACACTGACGATGAACTTCGACAAATGGAGTTAGATCGGGCAGAAAGAGAGAGGGTGGACAGAGAAGTGATGGAAGCTGAAGCCGGAGCCGCAGGAGCCTCAGCTGGAGCTGCGATATCCAGGGTGGCCGACAAATCATAGTGCACTTGTTTCAAGTGCGAATTAATGCAGACAGAGGTGGATGCTACTGTTGCCACGAGTGGGATTTAGTAATGCCCGAGATACAGAACCTTTCCATTGATGAGGATGTCGGAGTTGCAGCAGCTGCTGTCTGCATCACAAACAACAGCGACTTCCCTGCCCTCCTCAAAGTTGAGCTCGCTGTCAGAATGACGGCGCGCACTGATACGAACAGAGAGAAAATAGGACCAAGTGATAACGACAAAGACATATACTGAAAAGCAATCAAACTTATACTACAGTACCGGTAAGTTATCCAGCCAGTATAAATATATGAATGCCAACAACAAAAAACATTATAAAATCTTTTTCCAGTCAAAACTACTTATAAATCTTGCTCTTCGGAAGCTTTGTGAAGACAAATCTGTGTCTTGCATGGTCCAATATTGTGTAACAAACCTAAAAAATAATGTACCAAGTGCTTTAAATCAGTCCTAGCTGTCTTTATCCATGCTGGGTCAGATCCTGACATTTGAATAAGGAGGCAGAGTAAAGGAGTAACAGAATAAAGCCTTAGCCTCGCTGCATGCAATGAGCCAAGCATTATAGCTAAACCAGGTCCTGGAAAAGTGTACTGTCTCACGCTGTCATTGGACTGCTGATTGTTATTGATGTTCGGCTTATCTGGGCCAAGAGCCTTCACCTCCAGCTTCCCTTGGTAAATTACTTACTTATTTTAAGGGATTTCAGTGAATACATTTTAGCGCTAATGCTCATGTACAACTTTTAATGGGAGACAATTGTTCAATGGTTGCTGATGATACCCTTCTATATGTTTCCATAAATCCTGAAGAATCTTACCTGTTCAAGTTAAAATTCTCAAAGATTGAAAAAAAGAATAGATTTATTTTATTTACATGTTTAAATTTACATACTGCATATGGTACATAGTGGATATGGTCTTTGGAGCTGTTAAAATTATCACTTTATACTGTATGGGTAGCATTAAAATGCCTTTTAATATCATTAAAAACCTAATTTTATTATACAACAAGAATTATAATTTAATCTTACATCAAACAAGTTTCTCGAATTAAAATGAGTAACATCATGCCAAGGAGTGATGCCAAAAATTAATCCTTATATTTGTTACTTAAATACAAGACTATTGTTATTCTTTACCATTACTAATTCCATAAAAGCCCTACAAAGTCTTATATAAAAAGTTGCAAGAAGGGCTCTGATGAAACTATAAAAAAGAGAGATCTCCTATTTCTCATATCTTGACTTCCCTTCACTGGCTCCCTGTTAAATCCAGAGAATGTAAAAATCTCCTTCCCTAAATGAAGAAATGGGACACAGACAGAATGGTGCTCTGGTCAAAGTTTGATCCAGGGTGTCATGATTTCTTCATCATCTCAGGTGCTTCAATTGACTGCTTCACTTGAAGAAATGTAAGGTACTGTAGGCGAAGAATGCATGTTTTTGTGGACTATTTGACAAAATATGCATGACTAGAATAGAAGAATAGGATAGAAAATCCCTTTATTTTCCAACAATGGGGAAATTCTGGTGTTTACAGCAGCAAAAACATTATAGAAATAATGGTCACACAAATGTGGACCTTAGAAAAATGTATAAGAATAACATACTAGTGAAGAGTTAAAAAAATAACTATGGACATTTTTACAGTAATAGATATTTGAAAATAGCAGCAACATCAGAGATGTGCAAAATGACAGCAGCGTGTTATTTAACTGACTAAGGTAGAAACTGTGCAAAATCAGCATGAATGGAACAACTTATTGAGATTGTTGGGAACAGTGGTGGTTCTAGAGTCTTCCAGCTGCAGGGAGGAAGGATCTGTGATAACGCTCCCTGGTGCATTTAGGGTGCAACAGTCTGTCACTGAAGGAGCTCTCCAGTTCAGCACCAGCTTCATGCATGGGGTGGAAAACATTATTCAACAGAGATGTTCATTTAGTTAGGATCCTTCTGTTTCCCACCTCCTGCACTGAGTCCAGAGGGCATCCAATCACAGAGCTGGCCTTCCTGATCAGCTGATCAGCCGCTTCCTCTCAGCTACAGAAGAGCCGCTGCTTCAACAGACAGCTCCACAGAAGATAGCTGATGCCACAACAGAGTCATAGAAGGTCATTAGGAGCGCCCCCTGCACTCCAGAAAACCTCAGTCTCCTCAGCAGGAAGAGTCTGCTCTGACCCTTTTTTGAGAGAATCTCAGTTGTGTGAGTCCAGTCCAGTTAGTTGTTCAGGTGAACACCCAGGTACTTATAAGAGTACTTATGTGGTTCAGATCTGGTGACTGCGCTGGCCACTCCATTACAGATAGAATACCAGCTGCCTGCTGCCTGCTCTAAATAGTTCTTGCACAATTTGGAGGTGTGTGTAGGGTCATTGTCCTGTTGTAGGATGAAATTTGCCCCAATCCAGCGCTGTCCACTGGGTATGGCATGGCGTTGCAAAATGGAGTGATAGCCTTCCTTATTCAGAATCCCTTTTATCCTGTAAAAATCTCCCACCTTACCAGCACCAAAGCAACCCCAGACCATCACATTACCTCCACCATGCTTAACAGATGGCGGCAGGCATTTTTCCAGAATCTTTTCACAAATGTTCTTCTTTGTGATCCAAACACCTCAAACTTGGATTCATCCGTCCACAACACTTTTCCTTTCTCTGTCCAATGTCTGTGTTCTTTTGCCCATCTTAATATTTTTCTTTTATTGGCCTTTTCTTTGCCACTCAGCCCTGAAGCTCAGAATCCAGCAGCCGCCTCTTCACTTTAGATGTTGACACTGGTGTTTTGCGGGTACTATTTAATGAAGATGCCAGTTGGGGACCTGTGAGGCGTCTGTTTCTCAAACTAGAGACTCTAATGTACTTATCTTCTTGCTCAGTTGTGCAACGCGGCCTCCCACTTCTTTTTCTATTCTGGTTAGAACCTGTTTGTGCTGTCCTCTGAAGGGAGTAGTACACACCGTCTTCAATTTCTTAGCAATTTCTCGCATGGAATAGCCTTCATTTCTAAGAACAAGAATAGACTGTTGAGTTTCTGGCCATTTTACCGTTTAATTGACCCCTCAAATGTGATGCTCCAGAAACTCAATCTGCTCAAAGGAAGGTCAGTTTTGTAGCTTCTGTAACAAGCTAAACTGTTTTCAGATGTGTGAACATGATTGCACAAGGGTTTTCTAATCATCAATTAGCCTTCTGACACATTAGCAATGTATAGAGTGTATTTCTTTAAAGTTAAGACTAGTTTAAAGTTATCTTCATTGAAAAGTACAGTGCTTTTCCTTCAAAAACAAGGACATTTCATTGTGACCCCAAACTTTTGAACGGTAGTGTATTTTTTTTTAAGATTCATTGACTTTAAGTCTTAATGTAGAGTTATTGAATACATGCAGCATCTTTCTGCAGACAATTAAGGACTGAAGATACGAAAGCACAGTCTGCGTCTCACAGCTGCATTTCCAATCAAGGCTGTTTTCCAGGTGAAACCAAAATATTTAATCTCCACTTCTTCTCCCATGATGGTTATAGTGTTTAACCTGCCCGTTTCCCCTGAGATCTATATTTATACCCCCTGTTTACTTGAATTCAGTATAATTCTAATTTGTTTTTTTTTTAACCAACAGCCAAACACCAAGAAGACCCCCAGGTATTTAACAACAGACTTCAGAACTGATCTGTTTTTACTGTCTTTCTTTCTCTGATGAAACCACTAACTATTTCTGCCATTTCTTGGTCAGAGAATCAATAAAAGTAATACAATTTTCATCTTCAGTTAGAACTGTTTATATAAAATGTTCCTTTTTTAATTCATTGTTTGCACAAGGAAGACAGCACTGCTTGCTTTGAATCTCAGTTTTATTAAAACAAGCAATAAATATCTGTCCTACAGTCAGGGTTTATATCTCCATATCATCCTTTGATGGTAGCTTGATGAACAGAGTCCTATTATTCAGTGCAACAAGAATTTTAATTACCAGCATTGCACATCAGGATTTGGTTCTCACTAAATGCTATACGATCATAAATGGTTCTTGGCATTTTCCCTTTTAGATTCTCTTCCCTCATACATGTCCTTGAATGTCCAAATCACCAGCATCATATACAATATAACCAGCATTACTTACATCATTATCCTGAAAGTTGTCTATTTCCAATACTCACAGAGAGGTGGGCTTGGGCCCAAGCCCACCACACACACACCCACACCCATAATTACATGCCAACACTAAGTAAAACAAGTGGAACTTACCTTTCACCACCATTATTACCCCCCTGCATGCTGTCCCCTCTGGGGAACAGACCAGTGTCTTGTCATGGACTGACATCTCTCCCATGGGTCCCTAATGGTCCACACAGACAGAAGACACACATACACACACACACATGCACATACCCCCTAAAGTCAGTTCATGTGGAGCTGTCACACATTTTGAACGAAAACAAAGTGTCTGTGAGCCAGTGTTAACATTTGTGCATTTGTATTTCAGTGTCTCAGAGTAAAACTGGAAGAGTTTTGGGCACTTCTTCAATCCTTTAGATAATTTTTAAGGCTATCAATATCCATTCACTGATAGAAGAGAATAAATAAAAACAAAGCAACACATTTCCCATGTGATTTTGACCTGCTGGTGGAGGCAGTGGAAGAAATTCTCAGGGGAAGAGAAAAACTGTGTTGTAAATATGGTGTTATGGACATATGGCCTCAAGGTATTGTTGCCTGTGAGAGTAAGGCACGCTGTTATAAAGACTGTACTGTACTTAACATATTCTGCAAAAATAAACTGAGTGATTATTGTGCAAACATAGCATTTTGAGGAGGCATTTAAGGTGATACTTTTGTTTCCAAACATATCAACTCTGAGTTCTAGCATCAGTTACCATTTATTTGACCTGGAATATTGTTCAAGTAGAGCGAAAATATCTTAGCTGCTAGGCAAGAAACAGTAAAGCCTGGAACGCTTGACACAAGTGACAAAGACGAACTGGCAAAGAAGTCTTCTTCTTCTTCTTTAAACATTTTGGGGTTTGGCAAACAACTAATTGATGCATTTCCGTCATTTACTGGTACGGAGTGCGGACCAGAATGACTCTGATACCAGGAAGTGAAGTAGTCTGAAACGAGAGCAAATATTAGTACACCAAAATAAAACAGGAAGTTCAAAAAACAACTGAGGCAGACACAAAATGACAAACTGAAAAGAAAGAAGCTAATCAGCAGAGAATTCATGTAAGGCCTGTTTGAATATGCAACGTTTATAACTCTGAAATATAAAAAAATGAAACTTAACCAATGTCCAAAGTGAGGACAGCACAGCATGGTTGAGGCGTCTCTGGAAGGTCAAATTTTATTTTCCTATTTCGATGTTTTTTCACAAAATGGAAAACAGAGTTGCTTTCTGCTGATGGTCTTCCTTTTGTCTTCCTTGTGTTTCTGAGTGCTATTCTCTGTCCTGGGACGGTTAGGACTTTGATTGTGTCAGTGTGATTCTGCCTGGAGCCATCTGGTATTATGGCTTCCTTTTTCTGTCAAAACTGACAACTGCTTCAAGCCAAGCCAATGCTGTGTGTGTGTGACAGCTTTCTGCAGAGTGATATATGTTCCTGCAGAGGTGGAACAGTGCTGAAAGTTACATTTTATGGGCTAAAAAGTTTCACCTTTACTTTTAATAGTCATTATAAGAGTGGGGGAGGAGCAGCCTAGTGATTGGAGGGCAGGGCATTCATGTCTTGGAGAAGCCGAAAGATGGCTGGTTCAAAAACTGGCAAGTCATTCTGGGATCCTTAGTAAGATTATTAACCCTGGATCCTACTTAGTGTGACAATTCACTGTTATCTAATGGATGGGCTAAGCATGAAGGACAAATTTCTCTACTGAGTGACTATTATGGGGTATTTTCTTTTCCTTAACAAAGAAAATACAGATTTTCTTTGCCATTAAAACCGTTTGTAGTCAATAGGGACTGTACAACGACTCTTTAATCATAATAATGGGCAATATAAATACAGTTTTTTTTTTTTGACAGACTTACTCTGTCCTTTGAGAAAACTTTTTTCTTTTCAAATGATTTTGGGGGAAATGAATAGTGCAATGATTTAACTATAACTAACAACCAGAACTGTTAATTACTAAAAGAAGTTCAATTTAAGAAAAGATTTAACTTAAGTGGCTGAGAGAGCTTTTCTTGGCAAAAACATATTCTTTCAGTTGTGACACCAAATGTTATTTTAATTGACAATAGGCTGTCGAAAAGAAATTAATGCTAGAGGGAGAAAGACAAAAAGGGAGTGCCACTTCCCCAGGGCGACCGTAATGTTCAAAGTAGGAAGTAAAATACATAATATGGGATAGTAAAATATTCACAGTGTGGTAAATTTCTTATTCTTCAACCATTAGATTTTGAATTGCACGTAATACAAAAAAGGAGAAAAAGATAACTGCAGAAAAGAAAACTGCAGTTTGGTTGACGATAATCTCAAATACTCGTATTGCTGCTGTTAGACCTGGTCAGCGGCAGCAGCAGTCACCTCCTTCTGCTCCTCAGGGGGAAGCCTGAGGCCTTCTAAGGCTAACCCAGAGACAGAGTCATTCCTGCGTGTCCTGGCCGTCCCCTGGGCCTCCTTCCTGTGGGATGTGCCTCCCAAGCATAGTGTCTAGAGGAATCACAAATACTCTGGGATTTTCTTTGTGCAGTTAAGCAACTGTAATGTATTGTGGAGCTTGTTAATTTTGATCTTTAATATACTGTATTGCAATGGAAGAAGTTCTATAGATATTGTCTCTTTGTTCTGAAACTGTAGTTTACACATTTAGAAAAATAAGCAGGGGACTGCAAACATGGACAGAGTGTAGAACTCATGCTAACACAGTAAATATAAAACAAAATACAAGTGTGCCCAAACTTTGCATCCATGCAGCATATTGACTGAAAAAGGTAATTGAATCGGAATTACCATCACAGGATGTTTGGCTTCCTGCTTCCTGTTATCAGTTTGCAGCAGGTGAAAACTTTGGACTATACTACATTTGTTAAATCTGGTGAAATCCTGCAGGAACTGAAATACAAAATATGATCCCCTAAATGTGATTTGGCTCAAAATCAGCGGGTTTTCCGGGCGATGTGATATTTTTAGGAGGATTTCTGTTGTTTAGCCAAACCGGCTAGCTCCTCCGGGCTAATACTGGTAGCTATTATTTACCTTCTGATTAAAAACAACAATAGCAAGTAAGGTTGGGAATTGATACGATTTTCACGATTCCAATTCCCTTGTCGATTCTGTGAAACAAAGAACTTGATAAGTGCACGGTGACATTCGTCTACCTGCGCCTGGGACATTCTAATTCTACCTGCCTCTGAGAACACAGAAGGCAGTGAACTGGAGCTGCCAGCCTCTGAGCCAGCCCGACCGTCTCTTGACAGTCATCTAAATCTAATGGAGAAGATATCCGTTTAATGAAAAAGCATTACTCTACAACTTCCTAAAATAAACTAACCTTTATTCATTTAAATAAACAAGCGTCACCTTTCTCTTGCTTCCTGATCGGCGGAGCAACTTCATAGCATGTTTAATAACCCCAAAGCGAGGTAGGCTCTGGTGTTGCCTGGAACCGCTAAGAGGATCGTTAAGCGAGCTGCCAAACGGTGCCATGGAATTGGAACACACAGAACCAGTTCTGAACAGGAACCGGTTTTCGATTCCCATCCCTAATACCAATTCTAAAAAGCGGAAATGTAAGAGAATAGGACCTAAAAAGACTCAAGCATCGGAGAATCTTGATGACATTCAGAAATTCCTGGACTTTCTTTCTGAGGAAGTGGCAGCCACAAGGCTCCTTAAGAAACAAAAGACATTTTGGACCTGGTAAAAGAAGTGAAGTTATTGAGACATCTTATTGAGGAAAGCATAAACTGATCGCAGTATATGGAGAACCGAGTGGCCGATTTGGAACAATACAATAGGATAAATGATGTGATCATCACTGGACTTACAGTCATGCCCGGTTCGTATGCCAACACCGTGTCTGTACCCAGTCCTGCTGGTGAACCATCAGTGGAAGTGCTTGACTCCACAGAGAAACAGGCAGTGTTGGGCGCGTTACTTTGAAAAAGTAATTAGTTATAGTTAATAGTTACTTCTCCCAAAAAGTAACTGAGTTACTCCACAATAAGAGAAACTAGTTAGTAGTAAAAGTAATTACTCAGTTACTTTTGCACTCTCACCAACCGGCCCCCACCTTCTCACCGTGTGTTTTTTAAAGCCGGCTGAATAGAGCGGACGACAAAGACAAATACCTACAGAGAGTTTTGCTTTTATTGCAACTCAACGTAAATGACATCAGCTATCTGCTTAACATGGGGGGAACGCTATCTGATGCGGTGTAAATATCATCAGGCCGCATTACCTCTACTCATGGGTGGGAAGTTTTTTAACAGGGCACTGAGGTCTGGTGAGTGAATGAAATTAATAACTGGTGATGTCTAATTCTGAAATCCTGTGTGTTTGGGTTGTTATAGATACTGCAACATCCATCCATCCATCCATCCATCCATCCATCCATCCATCCATCCATCCATCCATCCATCCATCCATCCATCCATCCATCCATCCATCCATCCATCCATCCATCCATCCATCCATCCATCCATCCTCCGATTTCCCTTTTTCCATAAAGGCTAACATTTGATCGATAGAAATGAAAATAATATTAAAGGTATCTGGAAAAGTGTCATTAGAAAAACCTCCGGACATACTAGATTTCTCAACACTTAGATTATAGATTTAGTAAATACATGTAAAAATGTAAAAATATAAGGTCAAATGACTGCAATGGCATTGACATAATAATAATAAAGAAGGTGATTATGGAAATTATTCAGCCACTGACATATATTTGTAATCTGTCTATTCAAACAGACATATTTCCACAAAATATGAAAATTGCAAAAGTAACCCCACTAGACAAACCATTTCATCAATTACAGGCCTGTTTCATTACTTCCACCATTCTCCAAAAGTTTGGAAAAAATATTTGTTGGTAGACTGGATAGATTTGTTAGTAAAACCCAACTACTTGCTGAGTGTCAGTATAGATTTAGGTCCCAGATCCACAGAGATGGCAGTTCTTCATTTAGTAGAAGAGGTGAGCAGTGCATCACATGAAAAGAAACCTGCTGTTTTGGTATTTATTGACCTAAAAAAAGCATTTGATACAATTGATCATGAAATACTCATCAATAAACTCAAGTACTATGGTCCAAGAGGATTAGTTTTGCACTGGATGAAAAATTATCTCATCTACAGGCAACAATTATTGCTGTTGGGTGATTTCTAGTCCTTGTGCTTGGACATTGCTTGTGATGTTCCCCAAGGCTCAGTATTGGGACAAAAGTTGTTTATCTTATACATTAATTATATATGTAAGGTTTCCAAAACTTTTGATAGAAATAAATTTAGAGTTCTGTAAATTGAAGAAGTGGTTTGATATTAACAAATTATCACAAAATTTAGATAAGACCAAGTTTATGTTAAGTTGGAATTTTAAAGGCAAAGCGATTTATAAATAGTAATCGATAATCTGACTGTATGGAGAATGACGGAAATTCGGCTTTGGGAAGATTGTTTCATATTAAGATCTGTTGGAAACCTTATATTAAATATGTTAAATCTAAAACAGCTAAAAGTGTTACAGTTCTCTCTACTGCTAGAAAATGTCTAAGCTCCTCTGCCTTTCATATTCTTTACTGTTCACTTATTTTGTCATATCTAAGTTACTGTGTGGAAACTTTGGGCAACACTTACAAAACTTCACTTCAGCTTTTATGCACGTTACAAAAAAGAGGCATTCAAATAGCTCACAAAGTTGATTTTAACTTAATGATGTATGTATTATTTTCTTCTGGTTCAGGAAATATTAATGTTGTTAGTATTATTATTGTTTTTTTCCTCCTTTTGGAAAGGATACTGGAAACAAGAAGATGTATGCTATGAATTTATGAATGGAAAAGCGGTATGATTATACAAATTAACCTTATGATACTCCTTCTCAGACTCACAGTCACCAAATAAGTTGTGCATTAACATGTGTTTGATTATGTATATTTGATAGTAAGGTATCGTATTTACACTTAGAAACATGAAAGTATTTGTTGTTATTACGTTTTGTTGGTTAGATGTCTGTCTGTAATTAAAAAAAGGATAATCATCATCATCATAGATAAATTATAGTCAGGCTTTTTTTAAATGTGTTGTGAGCAGATCAACATCTTCTTCTCCCTTCCACTCTTTGCAGCTAAGTGCAGCTATAATCCTTAAACATCTTATTTCCGGATTTTTTAACCTTCCAACTTCAACTCTAAGCATATATACATATAAATGCATGCACATATTTAAATGTTGCCTTTGTCACTACAGGGTATTTATTCATTATTACATACTTTTGATAAACACATGCCTTTAATGTAACGTCTCCTCCCTTTGTAGGCTAATCAAAGACACAAGGCTCAGAGATATTTACTGACTACATGCTCATTCATGCAGAAGGAATCTTGCAGGTCAGTAGAGTGCAAGCATGTCTAATTGTGACTTCACACCAGTGTCCGCAGCAAGAGCCGTGGATAGTTTCTCTATTAAAATGCTAAGGGCAAGAGCGGTGAAGCGCCCAGCGGTGACTTCAGAATTCAGTAGCAACCAATGAGGTTGAAAAGTCAAACCTTTTCTGTAAATTTGCATCACGGCAACCAGTCAAGGATTGGTTACAGGTTTTGACGTAGTTTGATGAAGAGTAGTGGAGACTTTTTTATATAGAAAAATGTTGGCAAAGGATGATGTAAGGAATGGTCTTACAAGGTTTTTAGGTGGTTTTTAAAAACCACCATCCAGATGCACCTCTTGGAGTAACTGTTGGTTCTCTCCAAACTGGATCCATGTCTGGAGAATAGGGTGGACCCATAGACATCGACTCTGGTGGTGTTATTCGGCTTTTTCATGACATGATCAGCTGAAATTGTAGAAACAGCTACAGGCATTGCTTGAAAGAATACAATTCCACAAATTTATGTTAATATAACCTAATCTGACCAACTAAGATTTCTGCTTAAAGAAAAAACTACAAATACAGTAGCAGCCATTTAAAATGACCCTTCCCAGTCAAACGCCAGCTGAATGGCAGCAGACTCCTCTGTTACTCCCAGCAAAATACCCTCCAAATTCAAGCCTTTGAAGTGACCCCCTCTTGCATTTTTTTTCTCTGACTCCATCCTGACCAGGAGATGACATTTCTCTTTAGGTCCTAATGTCCACAAATCATGACAGAAACAATATTTTAGTACAAAGATTGATGTTTTAAAAGGAATTATGGGGACCAGCAAGGACCAACCAAGGACCACCCAAGGATCAGCCAAGGACAAACATGAAATCATGACAGAAATAATATTTTAGTACAAAGATTGATGTTTTAAAAGGAATTATGGGGACCAGCCAAGGACCAACCAAGGACCAGCCAAGGGCCAGCCAAGGACCAACGAAGGACCACCCAAGGATCAGCCAAGGACAAACCAAGGACCAACCAAGGACCAGTCAAGGGCCAGCCAAGGACCAACCAAGGACCAGCCAAGGGCCAGTCAATGACCAGCCAAGGGCCAGCCAAGGACCAACCAAGGGCCAGCCAAGGATCAGCCAAGGACAAACCAAGGACCACCCAAGGACTAGCCAGGGGCGAGCCACGGGCCAGCCAAGGACCAACCAAGGACCAGCCAAGGACCAGCCTAAGGCCAGCCAGGGACCAGCCAAGGACCCAGCCAAATATCAGCCAAGGACCAGCCAAGGACCAGCCAAAGACTACGTTTCAGAGAGCATTTGGTCCCACTCTGAATTAATGTAAAATTTACACTTTAGCAATCTTGTTAACTTTGTGGGAGTTGATTGCTGTCAATTTTTAAACATATAGTTGTAAATACTCTACTTAGAGTAAAAAAGGTTGAGTTTATAATTCAATTCAGTTTATTTCTAAAGCACTAATTCACAACACAAGTCATTTCAAGGCACTTTACAGTTCACTAGATCATACAGTCAATTTGATTCAAAGTTCATCTAAGGAAAACTAGTTGATTGCATCAACCTATTGACTCTTCAGCATTCCTTCACACTAAGTATGCTTGTAGGGACAGTGGAGAGGAAAAGCTCCCTTTGAACAGGAAGAAACCTCCAGCAGAAGCAGGCTCAGTGTGAGCGGCCATCTGCTGAGGCCGACTGGGGTTCAAGGAGACAGAAGCAGACATAGAAAAAGAAGCATAGATACAAAAGGCAGCTGTCAACCAGCTCCACAGGCGGCCCCGTCCGGGAAACACACAGCCAGGCAGACGAGCTCCGAGCCAGCTCCCATGTCAGAGGATGAAGAGAGCACATCCAGTTAGTCACAGTCAGAGAAACAGGACTACACTGGAAAATAGGCCAAGCTCCAACATATACATAGAAAAAGAGGTGTTGATGGCAGCAGCACAGCTGATATTTCTCTCCAGGATGGAGTCACAGCCAAACAGGAACAGACCAGATGAAGCTACTATGAGAAAAAGCAGAGAGAGCAGAACGTTAGAGATTGAACTAATAGATTCTGCAGAGTGGGAGAATAGAGATAGAATGAAGCAGAATGATGAAAAAGGGCTCCCTCTGAACACCCAATTGTTTGCTGTGTAAAAACTACAAATGTTTTGCCAGTTAGAGTAATATTGCAGATGTGACTTCAGTAGGTTTCTCCCTGAAATGATTGTAATTTGTGTCACAGAAATCATGTTTCACCCCCCCTGCAGTATCTCCATGATCCGCATGATGAAGCCTTTAGAGAGTTGTGTGGTGTGCATCACCAGCTACAACTCCAGGAACAGGCTGACATGTCCAGCATTGTACTTTGAAAGGTAAACTTTACTCTTATGCAGCCTCAGGAGATTTCAAACATTTTTCTCTCCCCGTTCCAAGGATCTTATCCCTATTAGACCCCCTGTCCATCTGTCCATCCTTTATTTGATCTCTGTCTCTCCATCCATCTGTTCTTTACATCATTCATCTATTGCACCTCTATTGTTAATCCTTTCTTCTCCCTGCAACCAGCTGTCAATCCCTCTGTTATCTATCTGTCTCTCCTTTCTTGAGGCTTTTTAGTCTTTTTCCTGCTCTCAGAAATCATGCCACAATCCCTGCGGGGAAATTTGTCCTGATAAAATGTCACTCACATGCACTCACATCCAAACACACTCATAAACACTACAGTACGCAAATACACTTATACACATAAGTACACACATGCACGTATCCAAAAAGCTTGTATTTGTCCTAATAAAACGTCAAGCCAGCAGCAAAATGAACTGTAATGACTTTCAGGCTGTACTAATGGCCAATAAATCCTGGATTAGGAAGCTCACACACGCTCCCTCTTTTTCTCACACATGCAAACACACATACAAACACACCCACACAGGGTCATGTTTCATGGCGTGCTGCGCCGGGTTCATTCAGGAGTCAGATGGGTAAAGTTTTAAGCTGTTTTCTGCTGTTAATGACTGTTGTGCTGACTTTTATAATAACAGCATGGAAAGGAATCAGCAGGAATTAGCATGCTAGGATCATTTAAACCAATGATTCATGATGACTTTGGCTGGAAGCCATTCATACTCACACACACGCACACAGAGAAAGAAAGAGATAGAGAGAGGCAGAGAGAGACACGGAGAGAGAGGGGGAAATATGTAGTGATGCAAACAAGTGCTTCCATCAGAGAATTTCACTTTATGACAGTTCAGAGTCATTTTCCGGCTAAATGTACAAACTAAAGTCCCGGAAGCGGTGTCTCTGTCGTCTTTCATTATCAGCTCAGTGATGGATTCAGTTCATCGCTTTATTTTAGACAGAATCAGCAGGATGATGTGCAAATGAGAGAGAAAATTGTATATGAGGGACTTTTTAGGAGGATTTTTGCCATATGAGACATTTGTGATATTTCAAAGAGAGGGATTATGAGGAAGCAAGACACAACAGTCAACATTCTAACAAAGAACAAATTCAATTTGTTTTTGTTTTTTTTTGACAAAAGAGAGTAGGCCTATTAGTCCTTTAACATGTTTATCAATGGTTTCTAAATCTGGAGGTGTGGAAATCTGTTATATTACAGCTAACTATTTCTACAGTGGATGAGATAATCCATCTGTCTAGTTTGATAAATATCAAGCAGTTTATAGAAGTGCTTCAGAAAATACAACATTAAAGGATTAAATTACACAATCAATATATAGAGAAAAACCTATTGAATGACAGAGATATTAAAATTAGAATCAATCAGCAAATTTGAAGGGAAACTAGGAATAGTCCAAACTGCCAAAAGGTGATCAAAGCTGGTGGCATCAGTTTCACCAAGATTGAGGCTCAAACTGGGGCATCAACGAAATATCAAACAAACGCCAGCAAATAGAAAAAGGATAGAAATAGAACTTTATTGATCTCACAATGGAGAAATTATCATTCTGCATTTAACCCATCCTCTTGGGGAGTAGAGGGCTGCCATTGTGCGGTGCCAGGGGAGCAGTGTGAGGTTAAGGGTCTTGCTCAGGGACCCAGAGTGGCAGTCTGTGGGGATCGAACCGGGCACTTGCAACCTTCTTAGAGCCCAAGCGCACAGCTCTAACCACTGGGCCAACCCTTATGGACATGTGATTTATTTGTCCTTTATTTTTAATAAAATTTTTGCTATAATGGGATATTTCAGGGTTCTCTCCGGGTACTCCGGCTTCCTCCCACAGTCCAAAAACATGACTGTTAGGTTAATTGGCTTTTCTAAATTCTCCTTAGGTGTGAGTGTGTGTGTGAATGGTTGTTTGTCCTGTGTGTCTCTGTGTTGCCCTGCGATGGACTGGCGACCTGTCCAGGGTGTACCCCGCCTGTTGCCCATTGACTGCTGGAGATAGGCACCAGCACCCCTCGCGACCCCAATTGGGACAGGCGTGTAAGATAATGGATGGATGGATGGATGGATGGATGGGATATTTCAGGCCTTATGAGTGGAGCAGTGGGTAGCACTACAGCCTTGCAGCACGAAGGTTCCGGGTTCGATTCTCAGGGTCTTTCTGCATGGAGTTAGCATGTTCTCCCTGAGTATGCATGGGTTCTCTCTGGGTACTCCTGCTTCCTCCCACAGTCCAAAAACATGACTGTTAGGTTTATTGGCTCTAAATTCTTCTTAGGTGTGGAGACCTGTCCAGGATGGACCCCGCCTCTCGCCCATAGACAGCTGGAGATAGACACCAGCACCCCTCACCACCCCAGCTGGGATAAGCGTGACAGAAAATTAATGGATGGATGAATATTTTAAAGTTGTTTTTTTTAAATTATCAATTCAAAACCATTCAACTAAGACTGGAACAGACCTGTGCTCTCATATCCCTTTGGTTAGATTTTAAAAGGTTTAAATCATCCAATAGACAAATGAATGGTTTCTTTCAGCAGCAATTTTTAGTTTGAAAAGTCACACCTGCTGACATCTTCTTTTAATTTATAATGTGAATAATGCACACTGTAGGTAAAATCTTGACAATCATGTTTAAAAAGTTTTACTTATTAATGGTGCTTATTAGCAGCATAAAATAAAATAAAATAAAAAAACTGGTGAAAAAGTAATTTCACAGTTTGCAGGGAATAGTTTTATAATGAGGTTAATTGCACATGAGCGTGTGAAGCGCTGCTCTGACAGGAAGCTTACAATGTTTGCATAGAAATATTACCACAAATGTTGCTACCTGATTGGATTGTGCCAATCAGGGAGATTTGAGCTGACCTGAGGGCAACAACAGCTACAACTCAGATATTTGAATACTAGTAGATGAAGAAGGGACTAGTTAAGAGGCTTTACGGTAATAGTGTGTAATAGAGTGAATTATGCTGTTATTGGAGTGCTCACAAACCCACCCACACACATATTTCTGCTATTTCCATGATCACTGAACCTTAGCTGACAAGCTGTCAGCCCAACAAGGAGAAAAAAAGAAAACCTACAAGTCATCCATGTTTGCCTGAACAAAAACACAAACCCCCCCCTTCCAAAATCTCAACCTTAGGTTTGCAGCACAGTTGGAATTTGGTTTCATTTTTCTTATCTGCGAGAGCTGCTGTAGACACAGCAGCGATCCAACAGCAAAAGGGTCAAACTTTCCCTGTTTCATCAAAATCTGCGGGGCTGTTTATTTTCCATTTTCCCCTCTGCTTCATGCTCAAAGGTTTTCACCTTTTGGAAGTTTTTTGGGGTCTTTCTTTTAAGCTTCTCATCTCTTGTCAGCTTCATACTCAAACGGTTGTAAATCTTTTTAAAAAGTCAGATCAGCAAAACAGGTTTTTGGATAATAAATTCAACTTCACATCTAATAGAGCATCTTCAGAAATCCGTTATGAACAGTAAACCTGCCCTATTACATGAAGGGAAATAGTTTCTCATTACTGTGTGCCCAAAATGCTGTGACAGGACAAACAAAAGAAGGAGCCATAAGTGAGGGTCTTATAATCATTAATGGATGAATGTATTTATTGGATGATTTTGAATTGTAAATCAAATCAAGTGCATGACATCCCTGTCACTTTAAGCTTAAATGAAATCTAAATAAGTCATTTTCTTTCAATAAGTGAGATTTTTCTTGAATTGAGTAGGAAAGTCAGACACTTTGCCAACTGAATAAGACAATTTACATTCAAAATAAAAAAAAAATACATCATCTTATTAAATTAAGGGTAAACACCCTTAATTTAAGTTTTTTTTACTTATTTCTTTATTATTTTTACATTGAAACGTGTAAAAATAATAAAAATAACAGCATGTATAGCATCTTTTTTTTTACATGATAGGGTGTAAAAAAGAGTAAAAAACAGGAGTAGGCAACTTGGCAATTGCCTGGCCTGTATAATATAAATTTGAGTAAAAAAGGTATTAGGAATTTCCATAAGTCAACAACTGTCCTGCTCATCTAATCATGATTAAAAAGAGGCTTCAAACTAAACAGCAAAGGATTGGAAGCGGTGGATGGGATTAACTCTTTAAAATAGTAAAACTTTTCTCCCTGGAAGGTTCAGCTCTCTATCTGTCTAGAGTTGCGCTTGCAGATGACTTAGCCTGAATATTGCTTGATACTTTAGCCATGTCCGTAGCGTTTGGTAACTCAATGCACAGTAACGGTGATGTTTTGCTTCCATATTGTTTCTTCCTCCCCTTCAGATATTCTCTTTTCTTTCCCACCTGTCTCC